>NC_141307.1:11057631-11260131 GCF_037954325.1 Fistularia commersonii
ACAAATCATACAATCGTATATATACTGACATACCAGAACATAATCAAATACATTCATACATTCATACATACATATATACATACCTACATACATACATTAACACATAAATACATACATACTGAAATAAACACATACATACACACATATATACACAAATGTATACATATATACATACATACACAAATCGTACATTCATACATACATACATACATACATTCATACATGCATACATACATTTATACATACATACATTAACACATAAATACATACATACATAAACACATATATATATATACATGCATAAATACATACATACATTCATACATACACATACATACATGCATACATGCATATATATATTTATACATAAATACTTACAAACATATATAACATACATACATACACAAATACATACATAAATACATACATATATATATATATATACACACATACATACACAAATGCATACATGCATACATGCATATATACATTTATACATACATACATACATACATACATACACAAATCATACATTTATACATATATACATATACACATACATGTATACATACATACATAAACACATACATAAAAACGTGCTTACATACATGCATACATAAATGCATGCATAAATGCATATATAAATACATACATATATACATACATACATACATACACAAATCATACAAACGTACATATACTGAAATACCAGAACATAATCATATACATTCAAACATGCATGCATATATATATACATACCTACATACATACATACACAAATCATACATTCATACTGAAAAAAAAACATACATAAATACATACATACACACACACATACATACATACATGCATACCTGCATACATATATTCATACATATATACATACATACACAAATATATACATACATGAATACATACATACAGAAATCATACATACATACATATATGCATGCATACATACATACATACATACATACAAACATACATACAGAAACACATACATGCATAGATACATACATACACAAATCATACAAACGTACTTATACTGACATACCATAACATAAACATAAACATATATACATGCATACATACATATATACATAAATACATACATACATGCTTACATACATATACTTACCTACATACATACATACACAAATCATACATACATACATACATAAATACATACATACATACATACATATATATATACATATATAAATACATGCTGACATACATAAGTACACATTGACAAACATAAACATATACTGACATAAATGTACATAGACATATACATACATACATACACAAATACATACATACATGAATACATGCATAATTACATATATGCACACTTTTATACATACATACACATATACATACATAAATGCTTACATACATTCTTACATACATACATACATACATACTCCAAATATACATACATACATACATAAATACATACATGCATACATAAACACATACATGCATACATAAATACAAACACAAATCATACAAACGTACTTATACTGACATACCATAACATAAACATACACATATATACATGCATACATCTATATATACATAAATACATACATACATGCTTATATATATACATAGTATATACATACATACACAAATCATAAATACATACATACATAAACACATACATACATACGTATATACATACATATATAAATACATGCTGACATACATAAGTACACATTGACAAACATAAACATATACTGACATACATGTACATAGACATATACATACATACATACACAAATACATACATACATGAATACATGCATACATACATACATGCATACTTTTATACATACATACACATATACATACATAAATGCTTACATACATACTTAAATACATACATACATACTACATACATCCATACATACATATATACATACATACATACATGCATACATACATTTATACATACATGAATATTCACATACATACCTACATAATACATACATGCATACATACATACATATGTATATACATACATACATACATACATATATACATACACAAATCATACAAACGTACATATAAACATGCAGGCAAACATATAGACATGCATTAATACTTCCTCACATACAAACATAGATACACACATGATGACATACATACATACACACTGACAAACATAAACATATACTGACATGCATGTACATTGACAGATACATACATACATACACACACAAATACATACATACATACATATATACATGCATACATACATACAAATACAAATACATACAGGCATACATACATGCTTACATACATGCATGCATACATACATAAAAATATCATACATACATATATACATACATGCATACATACATTTATATATACATACATACATACATACATACAAACATACATACTTACATACACACATACACAAATACATGCATACATTCATTCATATATACATACATACACACATATATATATATACATACATACATACACACACAAATCATACATACTTACATACGTACATACATACATACATACATGCATTCAAGCATGCATTAATTTATACATACATACACACATACATATATACAAACATACATACATACATACATACATATACACATACATACATACACGCTTACATACATGCATACATACATACATACATACATATACACATACATACATACACGCTTACATACATGCATACATACATACATACATACATATATAAATACATACATGCATACATACATACATACGTACATACATACATACATACATACAAAAGTACATGTACTGACGTACCAGAACATAAACATATACATACATACATATTTGCATAGATATATATATATATACATAAATACATACATACATGCTTACATACTTATATATATACCTACATACGTACATACAGAAATACATATATACATGAATACATACATACATACAAACATACATAAACACATACATGCATACATACATACATAAATCATACAAACGTTCATATACTGACATACCAGAACACAATCAAATACATTCAAACATGCATACATACCTACATACACAAATCATACACAAATCATACATTCATACTGAAATAAACACATACATACACATATATATACACACACATATGTACATACATAAATATATACATGAACAAATCATGTATACATACATACATACATAAATACATACATACACACACATACATACATACATGCATACATGCATACATATATTTATACATATATACATACATACACAAATATATACATACATGAATACATAAATACACAAATCACACATACATACATACATACATACATATACATATATACATACATACATGCATACATATATTTATACATAAAGATATACATTTATACATAAACATATACTGACATGTACTTAGACATATACATATACTTACATACACAAATACATGCATACATGCATACATACATACATATATACACACACATATATAAATGCATACATGCATACTTACATATATACATACATACATACGTACACACATATATACATACATACATACATACATAGATGCATACATACATGCATAAATATATACATACATACAAATATATATACATACACATACATGCATACATGCATACATGCATATATATATTTATACATACATATATACACAAATTTATACATACATACATACACAAATACATACATACATACATATATAAATATATACACACATACATACATAAATGCATACATGCATACATACATACACAAATCATACACACTTACATAAATACATACATACATACATACATACCGACATATATACATACATACATAGATACATACATAAACACATACATACATGCATGCTTAAATAACTGCATACATATATACATACTTACACACATATATACACACATACATACAGGCAAACATGCATACATACATTCATACATGCATACATACATAAACACATACGTACATGCTTACGTGCATGCATACATACATACATACATATATACAGAAACACATACATGCATACATACATACATACACAAATCATACAAACGTACTTATACTGACATACCATAACATAAACAAAAACATATATACATGCATACATACATATAAACATAAATACATACATACATGCTTCCATATATATACATACCTACATACATACATACACAAATCATACATACATATATACATCAACACATACATACATACATATATATACATATATAAGTACATGCTGACATACATAAGTACACATTGACAAACATAAACATATACTGACATAAATGTACATAGACATATACATACATACATACACAAATACATACATACATGAATACATGCATACATACATATATGCATATTTTTATACATACATACACATATACATACATAAATGCTTACATACATGCTTACATACATACATACATACTACATATTTACATACATACATACATACATGCATACATACATATATACATACATACATTTATACATACATACATAATCACATACACACATATATGCTTACATACTTGCTTACATACATACATATATATACATATATAAGTACATGCTGACATACATAAGTACACATTGACAAACATAAACATATACTGACATAAATGTACATAGACATATACATACATACATAAACAAATACATACATACATGAATACATGCATACATACATATATGCATACTTTTATACATACATACACATATACATACATAAATGCTTACATACATGCTTACATACATACATACATACTACATATATACATACATACATACATGCATACATACATATATACATACATACATACATACATACATACATAATCACATACACACATACATGCTTACATACTTGCTTACATACATACATATATATACATATATAAGTACATGCTGACATACATAAGTACACATTGACAAACATAAACATATACTGACATAAATGTACATAGACATATACATACATACATAAACAAATACATACATACATGAATACATGCATACATACATATATGCATACTTTTACACATACATACACATATACATACATAAATGCTTACATACATGCTTACATACATACATACATACTACATATATACATACATACATACATGCATACATACATATATACATACATACATACATACATACATTTATACATACATACATAATCACATACACACATACATGCTTACATACTTGCTTACATACATACATACATATATATGCATGCATACATACATACAAACATACATACATACAAACATACATACATACATACATATATACATACATACATATATACATACACAAATCATACAAACGTACATATAAACATGCAAGCATACATGTAGACATGCATTAATACTTCCTCACATACAAACATAGATACACACATGATGACATACATACATACACACTGACAAACATAAAATTATACTGACATACATGTACATAGACATATAAATACATACATACACAAATACATACATTTATACATATATACATTCATGCATGCATACAAATATAAATTCATACATACATACATACATACATGCTTTCAACCATGCATACATACATACATACATATATACATACATACATGCATACATACATACATACATACATACATACATACAAAAGTACATATACTGACATACCATAACATAAACATATATATAATTACATACATACATTCGTACATGTATATACATAAATACATACCTACATGCTTACATACATATATACATATCTACATACATACATACACAAATAATACAAGCATAAATACATAAACACATACATACATATATACAAACATACATACATACCTAAACACATACATACATACATACATGCATACATGCATACATACATTTATACATGCATACATACATACATAAACACATTAGACATACATGCTTACATACATGCATACATACATACATACATACATACATAAACATATATGTGCATACATACATACATACACAAATCATATAAAAACGTACTTATTCTGACATACCATAACATAAACATAAACATATATACATGCATATATACATATATACATAAATACCTACATACATGCTTATATATATATATATACATACATACACAAATCATACATACATACATACATAAACACAAACATACATACATATATACATACACAAATCATACAAACGTACATATACTGACATACCAGAACACAATCAAATACATTCAAACATGCATACATACATACATACACAAATCATACACAAATCATACATTCATACTGAAATAAACACATAATTACACACATATATACACACATATGTACATACATAAATATATACATGAACAAATCATGTATACATACATACATACATACATACACACACACATACATACATACATGCATACCTGCATACATATATTTATACATATATACATACATACACAAATATATACATACATGAATAAATACATACACAAATCACACATACATTCATACATACATACATATATATATACATACATACATGCATACATATATTTATCCATAAAGATATACATTTATACATAAACATATACTGACATACATGTACATAGACATATACATATACTTACATACACAAATACATGCATACATGCATACATACATACATATATACACACACATATATAAATTCATACATGCATACTTACATATATACATACATACGTACACATATATATACATACATACATATATACATAGATGCATATATACATGCATAAATATATACATATATACAAATATATATACATACACATACATACATAAATGCATACATGCATATATATATTTATACATACATATATACACACATTTATACATACATACATACACAAATACATACATACATATATACATACATACAAATATAAATATATACACAAATACATACATAAATGCATACAAGCATACATACATACATACATTTATGCATACATCCAAACATACATTGACAAATCATACATACTTACATACATACATACTTACATACCTACAGACATACATACATACATACATACATACATACATAGATACATACATAAACACATACATACATACATGCTTAAATAACTGCATACATACATACATACACACATATATACATACATACATACAGGCATACATGCATACATACATCCATACATGCATACATACATAAACACATACGTACATGCTTACGTACATGCATACATACATACATACATATATGCATGCATACATACATACATACATACATACATACAGAAACAAATACATGCATACATACATACATACACAAATCATACAAACGTACTTATACTGACATACCATAACATAAACATATATACATACATACATACTTATATACATAAATACATACATACATGCTTCCATATATATACATACCTACATACATACATACACAAATCATACATACATATATACATCAACACACACATACATACATATATATACATATATAAGTACATGCTGACATACATAAGTACACATTGACAAACATAAACATATACTGACATACATGTACATAGACATATACATACATACATACAGAAATACATACATACATGAATACATGCATATATACATATATGCATACTTTTATACATACATACACATATACATACATAAATGCTTACATACATGCTTACTTACATACATACATACTACATATATACATACATACGTACATGTATACATACATATATACATACATACATACATACATACATTTATACATACATACATAATCACATACACATATACATGCTTACATACTTGCATACATACATACATATATATGTTTGCATACATACATACATACATACATACAAACATACATACATATATACATACATACATACATATATACATACAAAAATCATACGAACGTACATATAAACATGCAAGCATACATGTAGGCATGCATTAATACTTCCTCACATACAAACATAGATACACACATGATGACATACATACATACATACACACTGACAAACAAAAACATATATTGACATACATGTGCATAGACATATACATACATACATACACAAATACATACATACATACATATATACATGCATGCATACATACATACAAATATAAATTCATACATACATACATACATACATGCTTACATACATGCATACATACATACATACATATATACATACATACATGCATGCATACATACATACATAAGTACAAAAGTACATATACTGACATACCAGAACATAAACATATACATACATACATACATATATGCATGCATATATATACATAAATACATACATACATGCTTACATACATATATACATACCTACATACATACATACACAAATAATACAAGCATAAATACATAAACACATACATACATATATACATACATACCTAAACACATACATACATACATACATGCGTACATACTTGCATATATACATACATACATACCTACACACATACATACATGCGTACATACTTGCATATATACATACATACATACCTACACACATATATACATACGTACATACATGCATACATGCATACATACATTTATAAATTCATACATACATACATACATTAATAAATACATACATACATACATAAACACATACATACATACATGTTTACATACATGCATACATACATACATACATACATACACAAATCATATAAAAACGTACTTATACTGACATACCATAACATAAACATAAACATATATACATGCATACATACATATATACATAAATACATACATACATGCTTATATATATACATACCTACATACATACATAAACAAATCATACATACATACGTACATACATAAACACATACATACGTACATATATACATATATATATAAATACATGTTGACATACATAAGTAAACATTGACAAACATAAACATATAATGACATACATGTACATAGACATATACATACATACATACACAAATACATACATACATGAATACATGCATACATACATACATGCATACTTTTATACATACATACACATATACATACATAAATGCTTACATACATGCTTTCATACATACATACATACTACATACATACATACATACATACTTACATACATACATACATGCATACATACATATATACATACATACATACATATATGCATACATACGTTTATACATACATACATAATCACATACATACATACATGCTTACATACATGCATACATACATATATACATACATACATACATATATACATACACAAATCATACAAACGTACATATAAACATGCAGGCATACATATTGACATGCATTAATACTTCCTCAAATACAAACATAGAAACACACATGATGACATACATACATACACACTGACAAACATAAACATATACTGACATACATGTACATAGACATATAGATACATACATACACAAATACATACATACATACATTTATACATACATACATACAAACAAATATACATCCATCCATAAACAAATCATACATACATACATACATACTTATATACACACATACATACATACATGCATACAAGCACACATACATTTATACATGCATACATACACATATATACATACATACATAGATACATACACAAATCATACATACATACATATATATAAACATATCTAGGTACATACTTACATACATAAATACATACATACATACATGCATACATGCATACATACATTTATACATAAACATATACTGACATATATGTACATAGACATACACATATACATACATACACAAATACATACATACGTGCGTACATGCATACATACATACATACACACATACATACACAAATCATACATACATATATCCATACCTACATGCATACATGCATACATACATTTATACATGCATACATATATTTATACATGCATACATACATTCATAAACAAATACATACATACATGCTTACAAACATGCATACATACATACATAGATACATACATACATACATACATGCATACATGCATACATGCATACATGCATACATACATTTATACATACATACATAACAACAAATATACATACATCCATAAAAAAATCATACATACATACATACTTATATACACACACATACATACATGCATACATGCATACATACATTCATACATACATCCATACACATATATACACACATACATACATACACAAATCATAGATACATACATATATACAATCATACATACGTACATACATACATACATAAATACATACATACATACATGCATACATGCATACATACATTTATACATAAACATATACTGACATACATGTACATAGACATACACATATACATACATACACAAATACATACATAGGTGCATACATGCATACATACATACATACACACATACATACACAAATCATACATACATATATCCATACCTACATGCATACATGCATACATACATTTATACATGCATACATGCATACATATATTTATACATGCATACATACATTCATAAACAAATACATACATACATGCTTACAAACATGCATACATACATACATAGATACATACATACATACATACATGCATACATGCATACATGCATACATACATTTATACATACATACATAACAACAAATATACATACATCCATAAAAAAATCATACATACATACATACTTATATACACACACATACATACATGCATACATGCATACATACATTCATCCATACATCCATACACATATATACACACATACATACATACACAAATCATACATACATACATATATACAATCATACATACGTAAATACATACATACATAAATACATACATACATACATGCATACATCATACATACATTTATACACAACCATAGACTGACATACATAAACGTATACTGACATACATGTACATAGACATACACATATACATACATACACTAATACCTACAAACGTGCATACATGCATGCATACATACATACATACATATATACATACAAAAATCATACACATATACATCCATACCTACATGCATACATGCACACATACATTTATACATTCATACCTGCATACATACATTTATACATGCATACATCCGTAGATAAACACATACATACATACATGCTACCATACATGCATATATACATACATACATAGATAAACACATACATGCATACGTACATACATTAACAAATCATACAAACGTACTTATAATGACATACCATAACATAAACATATACATATATATATGCATACAAACATACATACATAAATTCATACATACATGTTTACATATATATACATACCTACATACATACATACACAAATCATACATACATACATAAATACATAAACACATACATACATACATATATACATACATGCTGACATACATAGGTACACATTGGAAAACATAAACATATACTGACCTACATGTACATAGACATATACATACATACACAAATACATACATACATGAATACATGCATACATACATACATGTATACTTTTATACATACATACACATCTACATACATAAATGCTTACATACATCCTTACATATATGTATACATACTACATACATACATACATACATGCGTACATACATTTATACAAACATACATACATAATAACATACATACATACATGCTTACGTACATGCATATTTACTTACACATATATATATGCATGCATAATTACATACATACATACATACACAAATACACGCATATATTCATACATACATTTACATATACATACATACACACATATATATACATATATACATACAGACAAACATAAATACATACATATAGACATACATACATACACAAATCATACATACTTATATAAATACATACATACATACACAAATACATGCATATATTCATACATACATTTATATATACATACCTACACACATATTTATACATATATACATACATACAAACATAAATACATACATATATACATACATACATACACAAATCATACATACTTACATAAATACATACATACATACATGCATTCATGCATACATTAATTTATACATACATACACACATACATATATACAAACATACATACATACATATATATATACATAAACACATACATAAATACATGCTTATATACATACATGCATACATAAATACAAACATACATACATATATACATGCATACATACATACATACATACATACAAAAGTACATATACTAACATACCAGAACAAAAACATATACATACATACATACTTACATAAAAACATTCATACATACATGCTTACATATATGCATACATACATACATACACACATATATACATACATACATACAGGCATACATGCATACATACATTCATACATTCATACATGCATACATACATACATAAACACATACATACATACATGCTTACATACATGCATACATACATACATACATACATACAGAAACACATACATGCATACATATATACATACACAAATAATATGAACGTACTTATACTGACATACCATAACGTAAACATAAACATATATACATGCATACATACATATATACATAAATACATACATACCTGCTTACATATATATATACATACCTACATACATACATACACAAATCATACATACATACATACATACATAAACACATACATACATATATACACACATATATAAATGAATGCTGACATACATAAGTACACATTGACAAACATAAACATATACTGACCTACATGTACATAGACATATACATACATACACAAATACATACATACATGAATACATGCATATATACATACATGCATACTTTTATACATACATACACATCTACATACATAAATGGTTACATACATGCTTACATATATGTATACATACTACATACATACATACATACATGAGTACATACATTTATACAAACATACATACATAATAACATACATACATACATGCTTACATACATGCATATTTACATACACATATATATATGCATACATACATACATACATACATACACAAATACATGCATATATTCAAACATACATTTATATATACATACATACACACATATATATACATATATACATACATACAAACATAAATACATACATATATACATACATACATACACAAATCATACATACTTACATAAATACATACATACATACATATATGCATTCATGCATACATTAATTTATACATACATACACACATACATATATACAAACATACATACATTAATATATATATACATAAACACATACATACATACATGCTTACATACATACATGCATACATAAATACATACATACATACATACATATATACATACAAAAGTACATATACTAACATACCAGAACAAAAACATATACATACATACATACATACATACTTACATAAAAACATTCATACATACATGCTTACATACATGCATACATACATACATACACACATATATACATACATACATACAGGCATACATGCATACATACATTCATACATTCATACATGCATACATACATACATAAACACATACATACATACATGCTTACATACATGCATACATACATACATACATACATACATACAGAAAAACATACATGCATACATATATACATACACAAATAATATAAACGCACTTATACTGACATACCATAACATAAACATAAACATATATACATGCATACATACATATATACATAAATATATACATACCTGCTTACATATATATATACATACCTACATACATACATTCACAAATCATACATACATACATACATAAACACATACATACATATATACACACATTTATAAATACATGCTGACATACATCATTACACATTGACATAAACATAAACATATACTGACATACATGTACAAAGACATATACATACATACATACACAAATACATACATACATGAATGCATGCATACATACATACATTCATACTTTTATACATACATACACATATACATACATAAATGCTTACATACATGCTTACATACATACATACTACATACATAAATACATACATACATACATACATGCATGCATACATTAATACATATATACATAATCACATACATACATACATGCTTACATACATGCATACATATATACATATATATGCATGCATACAAACATACATACATACATAAACACATATATTCATACATACATACACAAATCATACAAACATACAAATATTGACATACCAGAACATAATCATATACATTCAAAAAGGCATACATTCATATATACCTACCTACTTACATACATACACAAATAATACATACTTACATACATATATACACAGATACATATATACAAACATACATAAATACATACATACATATATACATACATACATATATACATAAACACATACATACATACATACATGCTTACATACATGCATACATACATGCATACATACGTACATACATACATACAAAAGTCCATATACTTACATAACAGAACATAAACATATACATACATACATACATACATACATACATACATACATATATGCATACATATATATATACATACATAAATACATACATGCTTACATACATATATATATACCTACATACATACATACACAAATCATACAAGCATAAATACATAAACACATACATACATACATATATACATACATACATGCTGACATACCTAAGTACACACTAACAAACATAAACATGTGCTGACATACATTTACATAGACATATACATACATATATACACAAATACATACATACATGCATACATACACACATAGAAACATACATAAACACATACATGCATACATACATACATACACAAATCATACAAACGTACATATAATGACATACCAGAACACATCATATATATTCAAACATGCATACATACATATATACATACACAAATCATTTATTCATACTGAAATAAACATATACATACACATATATACACACCTATATACATACATACATATATACATGAACAAATCATAAATATATACATACATACATAAATATATACATACACACACACATACAAACATACATGCATACCTGCATACATATATTTATACATATATACATACAGACACAAATATATACATACATGAATACATACATACACAAATAATACATACACACATACATACATACTTATATACATATATACATACATACATGCATACATATATTTATACATAAAGATATACTTTTATACATAAACATTTACTGACGTACATGTACATAGACATATACATATACTTACATACACAAATACATACATACATGCATACATGCATACATACATACATATATACACACACATATATAAATGCATACATGCATACTTACATATATACATACATACATACGTACACACATATATACATACATACATGCATACACAAATCATACATACATAAATACAAACATTCCTACATGCATACATGCATACATACATATTTACACATATACATATATACATACATACAGACATACATACATGCATACATACGTGCATAAATATATACATACATACAAACATATATACATACACATACATACATTTATGCATACATGCATAAATATATATATACATACATATATACACACATTTATACATACATACATACATACATATATAGATATATACACACATACATACATAAATGCATACATGCATACATGCATACATACAAACATACATACGCAAATCATACATACATACATACATACATACATGCATTCATGCATACATTAATTTATACATACATACATGCATACATATATACAAACATACATACATACATACCTACAGACATACATACATACATACATACATAGATACATACATAAACAAATACATACATACATGCTTACATAACTGCATACATACATACATACACACATATATACATACCTACATACAGGCATACATGCATACATACATTTATACATGCATACATTCATACATAAACACATACATACATGCTTACGTACATGCACACATACATACATACATATATGCAAGCATACATACATATATACATACGTACATACAGATACACATACATGCCTACATACATACATACACAAATCATACAAACGTAATTTTACTGATATACCATAACATAAACATAAACACATATACATGCATACATACATATATACATAAATACTTACATACATGCTTACATATATATACATACTTACATACATACATACACAAATCATACATACATACATCAACACATACATAGATACATATATATACATATATAAATCCATGCTGACATACATAAGTACACATTGACAAACATAAACATATACATATACTGACATACATGTACACAGACATATACATACATACATATACAAATACATACATACATGAATACAAACATACATACATATATGCATACTTTTATACCTACATACACATATACATACATAAATGCTTACATATATGCTTACATACATACATACTACATACATACATACATGCATACATACATTTATACATACATACATAATCACATAAATACATACATGCTTACATACATGCATACATACATACATACACACATATATACATACATACATACATGCATACATGCATACATACATTTATACATGCATACATACATACATAAATACATAAACACATACATACATACATGCTTACATACATGCATACATACATACATACATACATACATACATACATACATACATAAACACATACATGCATACATACATACATACACAAATCATACAAACGTACTTATACTGACATACCATAACATAAACTTAAACATATATACATGCATACATACATATATACATAAATACAAACATACATGCTTTTATATATATATATATACATACCTACATACATACATAAACAAATCATACATACATACATAAACACATACATACATAAATATATACATACATATATAAATACATGCTGACATACATAAGTACACATTGACAAACATAAACATATACTGACATACATGTACATAGACATGTACATACATATATACACAAATACATACATACATACATGAATACATGCATATATACATATATGCATACTTTTATACATACATACACATATACATACATAAATGCTTACATACATTCTTACATACATACATACATAAAAACTACATATATACATACATACATGCATACCTACATATATAATCACATACATACATGCTTACATACTTGCATACATAGATACATATATATATGCATGCATACATATATACATACATACATACATACAAACATACATAGATACATACATACATACATACATTAAACATACAAAAATCATACAAACGTACATATAAACATGCAGGAATACATATAGATATGCATTAATACTTCCTCACATACAAACATAGATACACACATGATGACATACATACATACATAAGTGCACATTGACAAACAAAACATATAATGACATACATGTACATAGACATATACATACATACATACACAAATACATACATACATACATATATACATACATACAAATATAAATTCATACATACATACATACAAGCTTACATATATGCATACATACATACATACAAATATACATACATACATGCTTACATACATACATATTGCCTACATACATACATACACAAATCATACAAGCATGAATACATAAACACATTCATACATACATATATACATACATACAAACATACCTAAACACATACATACATACATACATAAATGCTTACATACATGCATAAATACATACATACATACATATATACATACATACATACATGCATACATGCAAACATACATACATAAACACATACATACATACATGCATACATACATGCATACATACATACATACATACATACGTACATAAACACATACATGCATACATACATACATACACAAATCATACAAACGTACTTATACTGACATACCATAACATAAACATAAACATATATACATGCATACATACATATATACATAAATACATACATACATGCTTATATATATATATATACATACCTACATACATAAATACACAAATCATACATACATATATAAACACATACATATATACATACATATATAAATACATGCTGACATACATAAGTACACATTGACAAACATAAACATATACTGACATACATGTACATAGACATATACATACATACATACACAAATACATACATACATGAATACATGCATACATACATACATGCATACTTTTATACATACATACACATATACATACATAAATGCTTTCATACTTGCTTACATACATACATACATACTACATACATACATACATAAATACATACATACATACATACATACATGCATACCTATATATATACATACATACATACATCCATACATGCATACATACGTTTATACATACATACATACATGCTTACGTACATGCACACATACATACATACATATATGCAAGCATACATACATATATACATACGTACATACAGATACACATACATGCCTACATACATACATACACAAATCATACAAACGTAATTTTACTGATATACCATAACATAAACATAAACACATATACATGCATACATACATATATACATAAATACTTACATACATGCTTACATATATATACATACTTACATACATACATACACAAATCATACATACATACATCAACACATACATAGATACATATATATACATATATAAATCCATGCTGACATACATAAGTACACATTGACAAACATAAACATATACATATACTGACATACATGTACACAGACATATACATACATACATATACAAATACATACATACATGAATACAAACATACATACATATATGCATACTTTTATACCTACATACACATATACATACATAAATGCTTACATATATGCTTACATACATACATACTACATACATACATACATGCATACATACATTTATACATACATACATAATCACATAAATACATACATGCTTACATACATGCATACATACATACATACACACATATATACATACATACATACATGCATACATGCATACATACATTTATACATGCATACATACATACATAAATACATAAACACATACATACATACATGCTTACATACATGCATACATACATACATACATACATACATACATACATACATACATAAACACATACATGCATACATACATACATACACAAATCATACAAACGTACTTATACTGACATACCATAACATAAACTTAAACATATATACATGCATACATACATATATACATAAATACAAACATACATGCTTTTATATATATATATATACATACCTACATACATACATAAACAAATCATACATACATACATAAACACATACATACATAAATATATACATACATATATAAATACATGCTGACATACATAAGTACACATTGACAAACATAAACATATACTGACATACATGTACATAGACATGTACATACATATATACACAAATACATACATACATACATGAATACATGCATATATACATATATGCATACTTTTATACATACATACACATATACATACATAAATGCTTACATACATTCTTACATACATACATACATAAAAACTACATATATACATACATACATGCATACCTACATATATAATCACATACATACATGCTTACATACTTGCATACATAGATACATATATATATGCATGCATACATATATACATACATACATACATACAAACATACATAGATACATACATACATACATACATTAAACATACAAAAATCATACAAACGTACATATAAACATGCAGGAATACATATAGATATGCATTAATACTTCCTCACATACAAACATAGATACACACATGATGACATACATACATACATAAGTGCACATTGACAAACAAAACATATAATGACATACATGTACATAGACATATACATACATACATACACAAATACATACATACATACATATATACATACATACAAATATAAATTCATACATACATACATACAAGCTTACATATATGCATACATACATACATACAAATATACATACATACATGCTTACATACATACATATTGCCTACATACATACATACACAAATCATACAAGCATGAATACATAAACACATTCATACATACATATATACATACATACAAACATACCTAAACACATACATACATACATACATAAATGCTTACATACATGCATAAATACATACATACATACATATATACATACATACATACATGCATACATGCAAACATACATACATAAACACATACATACATACATGCATACATACATGCATACATACATACATACATACATACGTACATAAACACATACATGCATACATACATACATACACAAATCATACAAACGTACTTATACTGACATACCATAACATAAACATAAACATATATACATGCATACATACATATATACATAAATACATACATACATGCTTATATATATATATATACATACCTACATACATAAATACACAAATCATACATACATATATAAACACATACATATATACATACATATATAAATACATGCTGACATACATAAGTACACATTGACAAACATAAACATATACTGACATACATGTACATAGACATATACATACATACATACACAAATACATACATACATGAATACATGCATACATACATACATGCATACTTTTATACATACATACACATATACATACATAAATGCTTTCATACTTGCTTACATACATACATACATACTACATACATACATACATAAATACATACATACATACATACATACATGCATACATACATACATATATATATGCATGCATACATACATACATATATACATACACAAATCATACAAACATACACATAAACATGCAGGCATACATATAGACATGCATTAATACTTCATCAAATACAAACATAGATACACACATGATGACATACATACATACACACTGACAAACATAAACATATACTGACATACATGTACATAGACATATAAATACATACATACACAAATACATACATACATAAATTTATACATACATACATACAAACAAATATACATACATCCATAAACAAATCATACATACATACATAGTTACTTATATACACACATACATACATACATGCATACATGCATACATACATTTATATATACATACATACACATATATACATACATACATACACAAATCATACATACATACATATATATAAACATATCTTCGTACATACTTACATACATAAATACATACATACATACATACATGCATACATGCATACATACATTTATACATAAACATATACTGACATACATAAACATATACTGACATACATGTACATAGACATACACATATACATACATACACGAATACATACATACATACATACATACATACATACACAAATCATACATACATACATCCATACCTACATGCATACATGCATACATACATTTATACATGCCTACATGCATACATATATTTATACATGCATACATACATACATAGATAGATACATACATACATACATACATACATGCATACATACATTTATATATACATACATAACAACAAATATACATACATCCATAAACAAATCATACATACATACATACTTATATACACACATACATACATACATGCATACATGCATACATACATTCATACATAACCATATACTGACATACATAAACATATACTGACATACATGTATATAGACATACACATATACATACATACACAAATACCTACAAACGTGCATACATGCATACATACATATATACATACATACATACATACACAAATCATACATACATACATCCATACCTACATGCATACATGCACACATACATTGATACATTCATACATGCATACATACATACATATATGCATGCATACATACATACATACATACATACATAAACACATACATGCATACATACATACATACATACACAAATCATACAAACGTACTAATACTGACATACCATAACATAAACATATACATATATACATGCATACATAAATATATACATAAATACATACATACATGCTTACATATATATACATACCTACATACATACATACACAAATCATACATACATACATAAACACATACATATATACATATATACATACATGCTGACATACATAAGTACACATTGACAAACATAAACATATACTGACATACATGTACATAGACATATACATACATACATACACAAATACATACATACATGAATACATGCATACATACATACATGCATACTTTTATACATACATACACATATACATACATAAATGCTTACATACATGCTTACATATATGTATACATACTACATACATACATACATACATACATGCATACATATATTTATACATACATACATACATACATAATCACATACATACATACATGCTTACATACATGCATACATACATACACATATATATATGCATGAATACATACATACATATATATATATGCATGCATACATACATACATACATACATACATACATACATACATATATACATACACAAATCATACAAACGTCCATATATACATGCAGGCATACATATAGACATGTATTCATACTTTCTCACATACAAACATAGATACACACATGATGACATACATACATACACACTGACAAACATAAACATATACTGACATACATGTACAGAGACATTTACATACATACATACACACATACATATATATTTGCATACATACATACAAACATAAATACATACATACATACATCCCTACAAACATACAGACATATATACATACATACATACATACATACATACATACACAAATCATACATACATACATACATACATACATACATACATACATGCATACATACATTTATACATACATACATACATACACACATACATACATACATTCTTACATACATGCATACATACAGACAGACATACATATATACATACATACATACACAAATCTTACAAACGTACATATAAACATGCAGGTTTACATATAGACATGCATAAATACTTTTTCAAATACAAAAATACATACACACATGCTGACATACATACGTACACACAGACAAACATGAACATATACTGACATACCAGAACATAAACATATACATACATATATGTATACATACATATATACATACATGCCTACATACATTTATACATACATACATACATACATACATACACAAATCATACAAAATTGCATACATACATAAACACATACATACATTTATACATACATACATACATACGCACATACATACATGCTGACATACATACATATACGCTGACAAAAATGTAAACCTGTATTCATGTATTTATGTATGTTTGCTTTAAATAAATAGATGCTTGCACACATGAAATCGACTTACTCATCTGTAAGCAGGCACATATGTAAATATTTATGTATGTATGGCAGTAGAGGAAGGGCAGCTGAAATTAGCTGCTTCAACCCCCCCTCAAAAAAAACAAAAAAACACACACTCCTATATAATGAACGATGTACAATCTTTATTCATCTGCAGGATCTCATGAAATTTACAGTCATGCAGGCAGATTATAACACACACTGTCTTCTGCTCTCATGCTGTCACTTATTGCTGTTGTCATTACAGTGTAATTCCTCCCAACCACTCATTCCTAAGGGATTTCTCAGCAGCAGTGTGCAGCGACCATTATTTACATGCACGTCACAGATGTGTTTCGTAATGTGTTACACAGGATTAGAACCCTCTGGTTTACATACTGCGGTACATATGATATCAGTAACGTCATGGCCTCTTCGGGGAAAAGACACACGTCTCCTTCCTGTCGTTACCAAAAAAGTTCAGAACACAGCTTATTTCTGCATTAACAGTCAGCAAGTCATAAACATTCTAACTATTGATTATGATACAATCATTACATCGTTGACTGCTTCAAACCATCGCCGGCGGTCATAACAGTGCTGCAGCCAAGTCGGGTTTGGGGGTCACAGTAGCAAGGATCTTCTCCCTGAGGCCAACGAAATAATTACACTGCCGCGGGGGTGGGAGGAAAGGGGAAGGACGGTCAAAACCGCCTCCTGTTGATGCTTCATGGCTCAGAACAGACGAAGGAGCCTCTCATTAGCACTCTCTCAGTCCATAGGTGTCTTGAAAGTGGGTTCGGCGGGCAGACTTCCGGTGCGAAATCTGAAATGCAATCCCCTATAATCGTAGAGATCGATTTGCAAAGTTGTCGTGGGTTGTTTTTTTGTTTCACCTCAGGTGAAGTACTTGCAGCCGGTGGAATCGATGAGGCAGGTGTCGGTGCATCTGAGGTGCCCGAAGGATCTGAGGGGAGACACGGGAAATCAATTAGAATGGAGGACAGTTCAGTGTTTGGCTTTTGAAATGAAGGGCGTTTCATTTTTGAAAACATTTTTTCAGCAACAGCAACAGCAACAACGAAAGAGGATGAGAAGATGGTAACGGCACAAACGTGTGTGTGTGTGTGTGTGTGTGTGTGTGTGTGTGTGTGTGGAAGAATGTATGTATTTATGTATGGATGCAAGCATGCATGGATGTATGCATGTATGAATATATGCATGTGTGTTTGTGTTTACTGATGTATGTATGTATTTTATATGTTGTTAATATATATATGTATATGTATATGTGTGTATTTACATGTGTACTTATGTATGTATGTGTGTGAGTATGTACGTAAATATGAATGTAAATATGTTTGTATGCAATCATGCATAAATGAAATTATGGTAATATATAAACATGTATGCATGTTTGCACATATGCACGAATGTATGAATATATACAGTATAGATAAGTGTATTCACATAATCTATATTTATGTATGTACCTGTACATGTATGTATGTACATATGTATGTATGTCTGTGTGTGCACATGTATGTTTGTATGCATGCATTTTTGCATGCATGTATATTTGTATGTATGTATGTAAGTGTGCATGTATGTGTTTATATATGTTTGTATGTATCAGTGAATGTATACAAACATACATAGATGTATGTATGTATAAGATAAGATAAGATAAGATAAGATAAGATAAGACAATACTTTCTAATACTTCCTCTAATACTAATTCTGTCTTTTGTTATAGCAACAATATCAATAAATAATAACAATAAATAAATAATGAATAAAAGAGACAGTTAAAAGGGCAAAGACAACAGCACGAATAAAAATAGATAACAGAAGGAGATGACGTGTGTGAATTGGTGAGGTAGTGGTAGAATGCTGTTATGTAGTCTGGTGGCCGTGGTCACAAACGAGCATCTGAAGCATTCGGTTCTGCACCAGGGTATGTATGTATCTATGTACGTATTTATGTGTGTATATCTGTAGGTGTGTATGCATATATGTATGCAAGTATGTACATATATGTGTCTATGTATGTATGTATATCTGAATTTATTTCATGCATGTGAGTGCATATAATCACATGTATTCACATAATCTACATGTATGTATGTATGAATGTTTGTTTGTATGTATGTATGTATGTATGTATGTATGTATGTATGTATATATAAATGAATGTATGTGTGTATGTATATATGTATGTATTTTTGTATGTATGTATATATAAATGAATGTATGTGTGTGAATGTATATATGTATGTATGTATATATAAATGAATATATATGTGTGTATGTATATATGTATGTATGTATTTTTGTATGTATGTATATATGCAAACAGTAATGATGCATGCATTTATGTTGTATGTATGTTGGATGTGTGTATGTATGAATGTATGTAGGTAGGCATGCATTTTTTATATGAACGTATTGGGGTGTCTGTATGTATGCATGTATGTATGTCTGTTTAAATGCATGCATGAATGTTTATGTATGTAAAATGTATGAATATTTGGATGTATATCTGTATGTATATATGAATGTATCTATTTGTGTATGTATATTTGTGTGTATATATGTTTGCATGCATGTATGTATCTATGTATATTTGTATGTATACATGCATATATATATACACGCTCACATACACACTAAAATACATACAAATAAACATCTAAACAGATATAAACATATGTGCACATATGCATGCATAGATTCATACATACATCCAACATACATACATGCATGCATGCATACCTGTTTGCATAAATACATACATCCATACACACATACATGCATCCATACAAAGATGGATTTCTACATACAAACATAAATTACTGCATACGTTCATAAATACATACACATGTATACTTACATACATACATACATACAAACATACATACATGCAGACACATGTATGTATGTATGTATGTATGTTTGAATGTATAAACATATATTTATTAATTTATGTATGTATTTATATGTTTAAGTTCATGCATGTGTTTGTATGTATGTATTTTAAGAATAAGAATAAGAATAAGAATAAGAACAACACTATTTATCCCGAAGGAAATTTAAGTGTGTATGTATGTTTTTATTTATCTATGTATATTTGTATGCATGTAAGTATAAATGTGGGAATGTATGTATGTGCATATTTGGTTATATGTATTTACGTATGCATGTATGGATGTACGAATGAATGTATGTTTGTATGTATTTGTGTATGCATATATTGTGATAAAAGGAACAACTGTGGCACGAGGTCCAGATAGTACACAAGTCAGGATAGCAAGTATTACTTTATAGATTGTCCTCTATCCATTGATTTTTGTATTGATGGAGGAAGGTCACCAATACTGCATCCGACTACCTATTGTGCTGAGTTACTAGCTCCTAGCTATCCAATGCAGGCTAGGTAAAGTGGGAAGCGCTTTGAAACCGCAGGATGGAAAGCGCTATGCAAGTTGAGGCCATTTATCATTCACTTATCGTCCTACAACGGCGATAGCGGCAAAAAAACACAAAGTCGAACTTCAAAAGTTGGTGCTCTCCGTGATTAGTGAACTTACCCAGGAAGGTAGGATTTGCATGTCTGGTAGCCAAAATCCTTTCCATCGCACTCCTCCATGCCTTCATGCCTATAGCCATCTCCACAGTAGGCCCACTTGCAGTCTGAAATGACAAAATAAATAAAAACAGTGGCAGGGGGGAGAGAGAGCGAGAGAGACGTTACTAATTGCTTTGGCATTCTTGCATGCCAGTACAGCATTTTCCTGTTAATTGAATTGGACAGTTGAGTGGGAAGGGGTGGGAGTGTGTCGGGGAAAGATTAATGAAAGATCTGCAAAAGGGATCGGGTGTTTTAATCAGCTATGTGGATTTCGGACTTTGTAGCCTTCATAAACAATGGGGAACTGGTTGGCGGAGAAATAACCTGAAAAAGACCTAACATTATAAGACCTTCACAAAGGAATAAATATTTTTTCCAAGATGTATGCTTTAAATGCTGCTACGCCGCTTTCAGGCCACGCATGCTCATATTTGCTAATTCTTTTAAGAATATCAAATCCAGCTACTAACTGTTAGCGTGACGGTATTATTACGAGTTCGCCGTCGCCAAGGGGGACATATCAGGTTTCTGTGAATCCTTCCAAAGATTTGATGTCATTTTTATGTCATTTTGTGACTCCGCTCGACTTCTGCTTCTCACACACTTGCAAAGGTAACTCACTGAGACACGAGTCTGTGACAACATGGTTTCCATCATCACACTCCTCGCCATGCTGGGCCTGCACCCTTCCGTCCCCGCACACTCCCACCCTGTCGGGGACTTTCTCCGTGGACTGGAACTGCTGGAAGGGCTGAAAGTTGATAGAGGATAACAAACAGAGACTTGACATTTTTAGAAATCTAACTAAATAAACTCGTGCACTTCGCGGGTGAAAAGGGGCTAAATGACATTACTCGTTTCAGGGAAAAAAAAATGAATCTCTGTTTATTTTCAATATAAAGCAATGGTGGATGATGACAAAGGCATGTCAGAAACCAAAAAATCAGACACTTAATTTCAAAGTTTTCCCCCTGCTCAACATAATTCATTCGCTCATTATCAATGTGGCTATCTTGCATTATCATATGCCTATCTTAGCTATCATTGGGGAAGAGTTGGGGTTCACCCTGGACCACTCGCAAGTTGATCGGCCACATATAGCATACAACTATTCACCCTTTCATTCAAACATCACGCAGAGACATACGCTGCCGTAATCTGACCGATTTGTTGCGAGGCATCAGCCCTATGCTATTGTTTTCGCAGCTACCTGCCTTGCACTGGGAAGGCGGCTCACGCATGAGAGAAAGACAGTGCATGTGGACATCACTGTATGTCCGAATAGCTTCCAAGGTCAAATCGTTTTTCCGTGTTCCATTTTGTGAGATACGCCCACTCCC
This sequence comes from Fistularia commersonii, assembly GCF_037954325.1. Classification (NCBI taxonomy): domain Eukaryota; kingdom Metazoa; phylum Chordata; class Actinopteri; order Syngnathiformes; family Fistulariidae; genus Fistularia; species Fistularia commersonii. Next base: position 11,086,072 of record NC_141307.1, read on the forward strand.
TAGCTACTCGCTGGAAAAACATCCAGTACGGTACTACATCCTTGATAATGTGATTACTTTCCTCCCTAAATATCATTACCTGTATGGGCTTCCATCCATCTTTATCTTTGAAATAGAGCGTCCTCTGGTCCTTCCTGAATGCTATTGTGTTGTCGAGGTCAAGGCGGCCCATCTCCTCCTCGCTGCTCACCACGAATATCTACAGACGCAGGCAAGTTCATTCAATACAAGCATTTTGAGCTGTTTTTTTAATCTAAAATCGTGACCTGGCCTTACGGCAGGAACTTTATTTGGGCTATCCCGTTGAGTGTAGCTCCCAAAAGGCGCGTTATTTGCTCTGACGGAACTGTCACACTCGCAGCGACCCGGCGGACCCGGCAGACCTTTCTCTCCCTTTTCCCCGACTAAATATAGGCCTGCAAGTAACACAAAACAAGGATGGTGGATAACGCACAAACACAAGCATGCACACCAGTGACGTGTAGTGAGGTTCACCGCTGGTGAGGTACTGACTTCACAATAAGATTTAAGAGTTGCAAGAAGAATCCCTGGAATCACAAGCGCCCCCTACCATGAGGCAGGAGAACTGTGTGCCTCACTTAGTGGCTCTTCGCAGCCGTTTTATGATCGCTCAGCACAAGAAACTAGTAACACACATCCGGTTTTTGACAAACAAACATCGTACATTGAAAATGTAGTTCATCTAGCAAAAGTTTTTCAATATTTTAATAGCGACATACAAAGAGACAGCAATACGGTCTTCATGTAGAGCTTGCCAACAGTCAGCTGTCATTGCCAAATCTACATTGAGGCTCAACAGTCCACAGCTTCACCGTAGATCTCTTCTCAGTAGTTGAACAGGAAATGTGAAAATCCAGCAATTTTGAATAGAAAACAGCCTAATACTGGTGACGTTAAATGAAAAATACCTTTACAGTGCAAATCACTGATGAAAAATTCTTTCAAAGATTAGCAAGTGAGGCACAGCCTCTCCTGCCTCCCCTGACTGCACGTCACTGATGCACACACTTTCCAATATGAACAGCTTGATTTGGCTGACCTACCAGATGCAGGAGGCCCAGGTGGCCCAGGGTGGCCATTTGGACCTGGAGGTCCAGGGGGTCCCATGGCTCCCGAGGCTCCGGTTTGGCCCTTAATGCCCTGTGCGAATCAGACACACGGACACAAGTTTCTGGTAAAATGCCATGGAGCAGCAATGGCAGGGATACCTGAAATGTTTGATATAAAAAAGGCTTATTTTCCTCACCTGTTTGCCTCGCTTCCCGGGACGCCCAGTAGGTCCTCTTTTACCCGCCACTCCCGGTTCTCCCTTCGGTCCTTGCTCACCCTGAAAATTAACATCGAGATTTTTATTCCTTTTTTTCAAATTTTGAAGTCCTTTTATTTTACGGACATGTCTTTACCTTCTGACCGAGCATCCCGGGTAAACCAATAGACCCCTAGATAAATACAGAAAGCATGAAATTACATGTGACGGCTGCAGCAAAACATGATAAGACTAAATAAAAAACGTAAGCAACAACATTACACCAACCTTATCACCTTTTGGCCCTGCAACTCCAGGGTCACCGCGAGCGCCCTGTCAACAAGTTAAGTTAAATTATAAAAAAACATTTTTATTTTGGATTTATTTATTCATTTTTGCAACAGTTGTGTACTAACAAAAACATTACCCTTATTTTAAACGTACCTTCTCTCCTTTGTAACCAGGCAAACCCTTAGTGGAGGGAGTAGAAATGAGACAACAGTTAAAGTGCATTCATTCATTCATTCATTCATTGAAGATTCAAAATGTTTATAGAGGCAAACAACCATTCAACAACCACGTCTTTCTCTTGATATAAAGAAATAATCAACACTCATAAAATGTGATTACAGCTCCAAGATGGTGCACTAACCTTCATTCCTGGAGGGCCCCTCAGTCCCGGTAATCCCATCAGTCCTGGATCGCCTTTCTCACCCTTGAATAAAAAATAATTAACAAATTAAGTATTTGAATGTGAGGATGCCGATGAGGAGCTGACACATTTTACAGAGGTATTACCTTTGGGCCCTCCGGACCAGGCCATCCTGGAAGTCCTGGTTTCCCTGGAAGGCCCGGAGCTCCGGGGCGACCCTGCAGAGCCATGAAATGAAGGCATTCCACAAAATAAAGGGTTCATGAAATGTAGATTTTTCTCTTGAAACATGCAAGTTTGAAGCAGAAAGAAAACGTCTGCTGTTCCGTTGAGTCGAAGTCAAAGGGTTCGGAAAGGCCACTAGAGAGAGTAGTAAAAATTAAGGTTATCCGAGTGAAATGAGGGTTCGTTATGAGGTCGATCTTGTCCCACGTTGCACCATCAGTGCATGATAGCAACCTCATGTACCCACTCCGTAAAAAAGCCAGCGTTTCCCCGCTGGCGAAAGTGCTTGTTCATGGGCAAATGCTTTTTTTTTTTTTTTTTTTTTTGTTGTAAATCCTTTTTTAGATATCATCCTTTTTAATTAGAACTTGCACGTGCATTGCATTTGTATTAATCATCCTGCAACAAGTTTTGGCTAATTTTGTACGACCGGTGCGCAACGTGGTACTGGTCTCCTGTAAACCCCATCGTTGAGGATTTCGGGGGGGAAAGTACAAGGGGTTTGGTTTGTGCAACGGGGAGCATCCGTGAGCAGCTAACACGCTAGCAGCTAGCGGCACGCTCTCATTTAGCCGGCTGTGAGAAAAAATAAGAAATAACAAAAAAAAAAAAAAAAATTTGCACGAGCGGTGCGCAACGTGCAAAGTGGTCTCCTGTGAACCCAATCGTTAAGGATTTCGGGGGAAAGTACAGGGGATTTGGTTTGTGCAACGGCAAGCATCCGTGAGCCGCTAACACGCTAGCAGCTAGCGGCGCGCTCTCATTTAGCCAGCTGTGAGTAAAAATAAGACATAACAAAAAAAAAAAAAAAAAATTTGCACGAGCGGTGCGCAACGTGCAAAGTGGTCTCCTGTGAACCCCATCGTTAAGGATTTTGGGGGGAAAGTACAAGGGGTTTGGTTTATGCAACAGCGAGCATCCATGAGCTGCTAACACGCTAACACGCTAGCAGCTAGCGACACACTCTCATGTAGCCGGCTGTGAGAAAAAATAAGAAATAACAAAAAAAAAAAAAAAACAGGAGCCTGCGGAGAGAATCTGGACTCGCCGCCGCGTGGAGTGATTTATCGCCGAGAGAAAAAGCACTTAAGAAGATTAAAACGGAGAAGTGGTGTGGGAGAGAGGCTGGATCAGCAGGACGGGCTAATGGAGCCGGGCCAAGGAAACAAGGAGAAAGAGCGGTGGAGAGAAAGGCAAAGACGAAGGGAATGACAGAGTAGAGGACAGGAGGTTGGGTGGGAGGCGTTGTGGGAGGTGTTCGAGCTTTGCTGAGTGTTTAGCGCCGCCGCAAGCTAATACGATGCGACCCGCGTTGCAGCTGCGGAGGATATTCCGAGCGCATCGATAAGACAAATCAAATCAGGGACGGAAGGGACGATCCATAAATGCAAGGACACTTGGAGACGGCGTGAGGGGCTCACCTTTGACCCCGGACGTCCAATTTCTCCCTGGAGAGGAACAAATGAGGGGAGGGAGATGTTGCGCTTGTCAGAGTGGAAAGAAACACAAGGACACACGCTTCGATAGCAATCAATAGCAAACGACAAACCTTCTCTCCTTGAGGACCTCTGATGCCGGGTAATCCTCTGTTGCCCTGAACAACCAGATTAAAATCATATACGAACCATACATTGAATAGTTTAATTAAACTTAATTAAAGTATTACCTCCGGGCCACGTGGTCCTGGAAGTCCCGGAGGTCCGACCGAACACCCCGGTTGTCCCCCCGATAGCTCCTTTCCTCCGGGCGCCTTCGGCTCCGACAAGCCGACTCCGTCCTTCAGAACGCGAGATCGGAAATGGAGCGGCTCGTGTCATTTTTGACGGGGACGTGAAGAGGGTACCTACCGGTGCGCCCTGCTTCCAGAGCCGGGGCGGCGGGGGGAAGAGCGGCGGGGGCGGCGGCGCCGTGAGACAACAGGGTTCAAACCTCGCGGGCTCCACAAACAGCCGGAGGCCTGGGAGGGGAAGCAGAGGCTTTAAAAGGCGTCTTATAACAACAGCACATTTAAACAGACCCTAATTTCACCAGGAATTTGATTTTTTTTAATGCATGAAAAGCAGCCGGTTACATAAAGGGATTAGTGACGACCCCTGACCTCCATAACTCCATATATGCCAAAGCTTATCCACCATATTTGTCTTCTCCAAACGTTTCTTACCTGAGTGCGGTGAGAAGAACGCGTGAGGCGACAGAGTCCACGCAGGACACGGGAGGATCAGGAGGGATGCTGCAATATTGATGAAGTCCATCTTGCAGCTGCGCCGTCGTCCCCGCCAAAATAAACCTGAAGAGAATCAACGTGAGTGATTTAAATAAACGCCGAGACACGTTTCATGGACTTGTACTGCACGGCAAAACAGCAGGATGTGAGGTTGTGGGGTCAAACCCCGGGGTGGAGGATGCAACTCACTGGGAAAAATGATGTGAGTGAAGCCAATCACGCAAAAACGCCACCGGGACAGCATCACATTCGTGCATGGTGGATGCAGACATGGAGGAGGACTCTGGGGTGGTGTTGCATGTGATGGAAAGAAACGGCCGCCTTGCGGGGAGAGAGAGACAGAGAGACGCTGCGGCGCTGCTTTTGCGTCTTGGCCCCTTTAGAAATCTCATCTTACCTGGTTATTAAATCCTATCGCGGCGATCGCACGTCGTGCAGCTTTCTATCTTTTCATTTTTTATTTTATTTTTATTTTTATTAATGCACAAAAATCCCTTACCTGCTCGCGGTGAGGAAACGAAATCGGTCTCTGTTGTTTTTTTTTATTTTTTTTTTGGTTTCCTGCAAACGGATGTCATACACGGGTTCCGCTTGTCAGGCGCTCATCTCACTCCTCCAGGCAAAAAAACAGCACAATTTTGGAGAAATGTCTCTCCTTCTCCCTCTCTTTCTCTCTCTCTCTCTCTCTCTCTTTCTCCGTCACTCACAAAACCTGCGTAAATTTGGCACGTTTTACGCCCCCTTCTCTCTAACACGGTGAAACAGCGCCATCTGCTGGATGAAATTATATTTGCAGGCACTACTGGCCGCAGGAGGAATCGCCAGAGTTCTATAAGAATAAGAATAACTTTATTTATCCCGAAGGAAATTGTTGTGCCAGAGTTTCAAGTAAAATATAACAATAATAAATAATAGTAGGAAGGAGGGAGAATAAGAAAGACAATAAAATCTTAAAGTGTCAAAGTCAAGGCTATTAAGTGTTTTAAGGTCTTAAAAAGTACAAAGATTTGAATATTCCCTTTGGCTGTAGGAAGAGGAATTAAAAGAGGAATTAGGATCACTTAATACAGGACTGTCTCAGAAAATTTAAATATTGTTATAAAGGTCTTTATCTTCTGTAATTAAAAAAACAAAAATTACTCCATGATAGTCTAAGATTTTGAGATAGGGTTTTGAGTTTTCTTAAGATGTAAGCCATAATCAGAAATATTAAAATAATAAAAGGCTTGCAATATTTCAGTTGATTTGCAATGAATCCAGAATGTAATTTTTTTTTTTGTAATTGCTTTACAGAAGATAAAGAACTTTATCAAAATATTCTAATTTTCTGATACATAATAATAATAATAATAATATAGTATAAATTAAGAAAGCATCCAAATCTGCCTATGATATATAATAACATGACATGAAAAACAATGATAAAAAATATATATCTTATCTTTCCCACATCCATACAGCTCAGTAAGCAAAGTATTGCGCTCATATTCACACATACAGCACAAGGCACTAAGCGACGTCATACCCGTTCATTTAAATCCAAAATTATATTTTTAAGACTGGTAAAAAAAACAGGGATTTAGAAGAAATGCCCCTTTTTACATTTCTATTTACTGTTTACATTTCCCTGTGTAACCCCTATGGCTACTAAAATGTAGCAATATAGGAATTACATATAGATATTATTACATAATATACATATTACATACATACATATTATTTTCCATCCACCTAGTCTATTAAGTTACCTTTATATCTGAATAGAACGTTGATGCAAGAAAAAGCAAGACTGTGACATTGAGTTTTACTCCGGTGGGTTTTCGCCCTCTGCTAAATCAGCCCTTGCGAGGAGGATTCCTATAAAACCAGTCTGAGTAGATGTTGAAAAGTGTGTTAGGAGTTATTACAGTTACAAATGCACTTAGTGTTATTGTTAATGTTTAATCCACTTTGGTATATCCTATATCATTGGGCTTGTCTGATTAGAGGTGGCAGATGCTGTAGTTGCAGCATCACAGCGTAGCCAGCAGAGTAGCCTCCTGAGCTTTAAAAGTGCTAAAAGGAACGTGGTGCTTATTTTGCTTACTTTACGATTCGGTTTAAGCCAGTTAGCAAGCGCTAATGGTTTTCACAAAGCCCAAAAAAAGAAAAAAATTCAATATATTTTCTTTACACTGAGGCATAAGTTTATAAGTAATGCAAATGCTTATATTATAACATTATGAGTTGATATGATTAGTGCTTCGTCTCATTGTTAAAAAAGGGGTGTATCCTTAGTTATTGGTAACAAAAATGTTTTAGAATTTAATTAGAATGGAATCATTCATTAGTATGTTTTTTTCTGAGCAACACCAAATGAGAGCACTCCCACTGACTCAACTCAGTCATTGGATAGTACACATTTTTATCATTTTTGTTATTGCTTTGAAGAGTTCTTCTTGTTCCTGCTAATTTAGTCAATAAATTTGACTACATTTTTACCAATCTCTTAGTTTTGTGAGACACCTAAACCATACCTGTCTCCCGAGCCTTGGTAGATGTTTAGTGCTTACAGGTCCAAGTCTACAAGCGCTACACCTGCACTGTTTACATCTGGTTACAACAGTATGTTTGTATGCAGTATGTTGGGAAAGCAAAGTACGACTTTCCAGATTGTACACATGACAACACTTTAAATCTTGAATTTCTTTAGCTAAAAATAAAATTCACAATAATACACACACCGGGAGCTGAGACGGCCAGAGCGTCAGGCTGCTGAAAGATTAGATAGTGGTCCTCGGGGAGGGGGCAAACTAAGAATGATTAAAAAAAAAAAAAAATGGACAATAACTTAAGGCAATAACTCATTTAGCAAGAACCAGCAGGTTTCTCCTCTGTTCGTAGCGTTGAATCTGGAGCCAAACTCCAGGAGGGGCCGTTGGAGTCTTTTACTGAGAGGTGCTGGGCGGGCGTAGCGTTACTCATTGCATTCCTCACCATTATGTGGGTTTTTATGGAGGTACCTTGAGACTCCAACATTCATGTTGGCATTGACAGGGAAACATGGAAAGGGTTGATTGAGAACTGTCCCCCTTTGTTGAAAACAAGACGGCATTCCTCCGTTGGACCTCGTTTCTCAGGTTCCCAGCGAGCATGGTGTGGCGTACGAGCATACAAGGTATGCCTTGTTTCAGCAATGGTGTACATCAGGGGTCAGGAACCTATGGCTCGCGAGCCATATATGGCTCTTCTGGTGATGCCATATGGCTCCCAGACAATTTTGAGTGGAAAAAGAAAAAATCAGTTTGGAACTGATTTTAAAATACTTGTGATAGTTCATAATAATTTTAGGGTTAGATGGAGAAAGTTGATTCGCTGTGGCGACCCCTGAAGGGAAAAGCCGAAAGATGATTTCCTATAAGACTGTCATTTTAGAGTAAACAGAAATTAGTTTTGAAGATAAATTTCACGGGTCACCTGTCGGTCGGGTTGGGAACCATTGGCTTCTGAGCACGTCCGGGTCATTGTGAAGAAATTAATTTTATCAAATAAACAACGTCTTTATCCGCATCAACCCTCGTAACGGAAAATATGGCGACAAAGAAAAAAAAAAAAAAAGACAATGATTACCGTGCATTCCAGGCTGCGTGGACTGAGGAATTTGCATTTGGATCTGCGGTATGTCGAATATGCTGTCACGGACTCGAGGAGGGAACCACACTTCGGGGCAGAGATGGGTTGAAAGCGCTTTTATTTGGTTGAAGTGGCAGAACGGGATGCAAACGGGACGGGATGCAGACGGGACTGCAGAGGTTGGGCCTCACCAGTACGGGTTACAGACAGGACGAGTTGCAGACTGGACAGGATGCAGACGGGACGGGTTGCAGACAGAACTGCAGAGGCTGGGCCTCACCAGTACGGGATGCAGACTGGACGGGTTGCAGGAGGGAACAGAGGTCACGCCGGCCGACTGGGCCCGGCCGGGACTCGGGAAGGGACAGAGGTCACACCTGGGGTCCGGTCGTGGCAAGGAATGGGGTCCAGTGTTGGCAAGGAATGAGGTCCGGGTATGGGTATGGGTATGGGTATGGGTCCGGGTCCGGGTCCGGGTCCGGGCTTCACAGTAGTCTGTGAGGACCACAATCCCCCAGCGCCAGGCAGAGAGTGCCGCTGCCCTTTATAGGGATCTTGATTAGTGGCATCTGCTGCAGCTGGCGCAGATTACAATGGGGATCAGCTGTGAACCCTGACATATGCTATAATAAAATTGCATAGATGAAGCGGTCAAATATAAAGTAGCACTTCAAGCAAATCCATCCAGCACCAGAGGTGGAATTAAAAATAAGACGTATTTCATTTTTTGTGCGTTAAAAATACCATATGGCTCTCGATGAAACATATTAAGAAATATTTGGCTTTTGTGGCTCTCCCAGTCAAAAAGGTTCCCGACCCCTGGTGTACACAGGACTCCAATCCATGCCATTGACGAAATTATTACCCCCACATCCCAGGGGCTCTAGGGGACATGGAAAACCCAGCGGTCCATGTTGGAAGCAACCTCCTTGAGCTGTGGTCAACATCAGAAGTGATCCAGACGGATCTGGATTTTGGACTTTGGGTGCAAGGACTTGGACAGTAACTGAAACATCACAAAGCAGAATTTTTGTCCCTCTGGTTTTATTAAAAGTCGACACGGCCATGTTACGGAGGAACCTCCCGAACGATATATTTGCGACGGGATGGGCGAGCGGACGCTGCTTGGTGATGGATCTGGCCAAAAACGCAGAGGTAGAGGAGAGATTCCTGTAATATATATGTTTGTCATTTTGAGAAATAGATCCTAAAGACTTACAAAACCCAGAATTAAATTGTCACCATGTCCCAAAAACAAAACTCGCTAAGTCTCCGATGTAAGCAGAACTAGGCAGCAAGGGTAAATACACCGGACAAAAACAACCACGGACTCAAATATAACATTACTAAGCGTCTAATGAAAGCAGAGAACAAATAGCAAGGACAATTGCTTCGGACAAAAGTAGAATCTCCTCCAGAAATGGGACTAGACTGTCATAAATATGGGAAGCAACCAGCACCATCTCAGTCCCCCCATGTCAAGTTAGACCAAACCAATTGTGGCCTGAACCCAAAAAATGCTCCCTTGTTTCCCGACGGCACCCTTTTGCCACCGGAGGGGCTCAACAATGGACACACTCGACGGGCTACCTTGCTCATTTAACCACCTTTTCTCCAGCAGTCGCAAGTGATAACCAGCCGGCTGAGTTTGTTGGCAGTTCCCCGCTCGGCAATCTTGAACGTAAAACCGATTGACCGTTTGGCGCGGACATCAGTCCACGTGAGCGCGCTTGGACAAGCGCTAACTTGCAGCCACCAAAGCAGGGGACACATGCAGTCTGTCTGTGACTGTAAATGATCTCGGATTTAAAATGTAACATCGACTAATTCCAAAACAGTGTAAAACGAAAACACAGAGAAGTAACAATTGCCGCTTCGAAGCAGGACTCAAAGTATTACATCTTGTATAGCATTCAAACAACTCCGCTTTTAGGAAATCCCAAAGGAAGGCTGGAAGCGGTTCGGCTTGAGACGAGAACGGAAAAGGGGGAGTGGCGGAGGGCTGACTCGTGATAATTGAAAACAGTTTCTGCCGCCTGACATGATTCTCACGATACAAGCCCAGCACAAACATGACGTTCCCGGCTGGATGTGTCTATTTGGAAGTGGCGTCCTTTAGATATGCGATTATATCCTGTCTTTCTTTCTTTTTCCTGATCCCGCTGAAGATCATCTTAGTGCCCGGGATGTATTTCTTGGGGTTTTGCAAGTACACCATCAGGGTTTCCTCGCTCCATATGATTCCTGGAGGGGGAATAAACAACGTTACAACTTGCTGACCCTGCTGAAACTATTCCCTCTGAGCTCTAAAATGCCAGAGCGGTTGTAAAAACTGAATTCGGAGCCTCGGCCTGTTCCGACCTGCTCCACTATGCGTCGAATGCAAACACGTGAACCATGATGCTTTGCGGGGTCGGAGCAAAACAGCAGCTGCTTGAACCTTCGGGAAGGTAGCTTGTAGAGATAGCTAGCTAGATAATATCTTTAGATACAAAAACATACAACAAAACTGTAAAAAGTAATGCTAAATTTTGGAAATGAAATACAGGCGCTCAAATATTATGACAGACAGACGGAGGGACAGACGGAGAGATTGATTCAACTTAAGTACAACAATATGCCTTGCTAAAATGAAAAAGTAGTTATCTGGTAGTACTACTATTACACTAATATTCATAATAGTATAATAAAAATGAATGACAGAGTGAATGGTTGTATGACACTTAAAATCATAAGAATAAGAACAACTTTATTTATCCCAAAGGTAATTGTTGTGCCAGAGTTTCAAGTAAAACGTAACAATAATAAATAATAGTAGGAAATTGTATAAACAGTCAATGATATAAAATGTATAAATGAGTATAAAATTATTAGTCTAAAACTTGATAGCCTTAACTTTGACACTTTATATTTTATTGTATTTCTTACTCTCCCTCCTTCCTACTATTATCTATTATTGTTATGTTTTGCTTGAAACTCTGGCACAACAATTTCCTTCAGGATAAATAAAGTTGTTCTTATCTTATCTTATCTTATCTTATTTAATCAGATCAGTATAAAATGATTGACTGAATAACTACCACAAACACTACTACCATTTGTAATAATAACAACAATAATAATAATAATAATAATAAATCTTCCATGATCAGCAATTAATTAGCGATCACAGAAATGCCATTTTAAGTCCTCACTGAGTTCAAAATGATATTTTTACCGATATTTTTCCCTTACATGAGGCCAATGTCTGACGACTGATCTCAAGAAGTTCCCCGTGAGTGGCGTTGCGACGCTGCCGCTGATATTTAAGACGCATCTTACTTTGACGACAACGCGCAGTTTCGGCTTCTAAACTTTCGATGCGCTTTTGAAATAAGCGGTGAGAACACAACAAAAATAAAGCGGCAGCCCCTCCTGTTTCAAGTCATCACCGGATACGCCTGTCGCTCGATCCGCATCACGTGGTGTCTCCTACCTTTGTCGATGTTGGCCTGCGTGTAAGAATATCCCGCCGCCTGTCCGGTTTTCCTCCCGAACAGACCCCACAGGTTGGGCCCCACCTTGTGACGCCCGCCTTCTTCCACCGTGTGACACTGGGAACATTTCTGAACGAACACCTTCTTCCCCTTCTTGATGTCCCCCATGTCCAGGAGGGTGAGAGGAAACTACTTGAGAGAAAGGCACTGTTTGAAGGGGGAGGTGCGGAAAACAGACGTGTTTAGTACCAGGAAATGACAGGAATGCGCTGGCAAGCTAAACTTGTTGCATAAGAAAAACGCGCAAGAAGGTTGTTTTGTTTGTTTACTCGGTTGAACTCAGTTTGTTGAATACAAAGAAAGGAAAAGTTTCTGCATTGGGAGAAATTACCTTCCGTTTGAAGTCCCTCAAGAGGAAAAATCCATCCCCTTCCTCAAAGTCTGTCCGTCTCTGGATTGGTGTTTTGCTGTCATGGACGCGGCGGGATAAAATCAGTTGGCAGACATGGCAGATGTCAAGGTGGGGAGGGAGGGGCCGCGCGGAACGGCATGTAAACGTGTTGTGCAACTCCGTCAGGGCGCAGGTACGCCGGTCACGCCCGGTTTCACGGCGAGGAATCCTGTGACGGGTGCGACCCCACGCCCTCGGGTTCGGCGGCCTCGTTCATCTGGAACAGAGAGAGGAAATAATAACCCTCGCTCATCGTGGCTTTAACTCCGAGGCGAACACAGCGAACAATTACACGGAAAAAGAGTGTTTATAATCTTCGACCGACCTGCAGTTATTTTATTTTCGTAGAAGTTCTCGGCACCACAGCCACTCTGATGGCAGTATAAGCAATATAGATGATGAATATTCTAATAAAGGTAATGATGACATAATGATCGGTCTCAGGACAGTCACATTGTTCTTTTAGGGAATGACTAGAAAACAGCTTCGTAGTCAGGAGGACCTGCCGGGGTTTGTTACGACTCGACCGCGCCAGACGGGTTAACTCTTCACAGTCTGAAAATCTGTGCTCTCCAGCTTGCGATCGCCTCCTTCGTCGCATCTCTTCTTCATGTGCAGCGCTCGATAACCAGAGTCGGAGCTCGCTCCTGTGGACGACAGCCGTCATTGCAGCCTTTTTAAATGACATTACATTACATTGCGTTTGGCAGACGCTTTTATCCAAAGCGACTTACAATAGAGGACATAGGGACTGCAAATACACTTGCAAATACACGATGCACAGGAAATATACAGAACAGTAAGCTTGGGTTAGTGAGTTTTTTTGGGGTTTTTTTTGACAAAGACATACACAAACGTACACACACACACACACACTGCATTGCCTAACTTGCTGCCTAACCTGATTTGGGGCATCAGCGCAGTAAAAAGTCCTGAAAGAGAACAGTTTTTACCTGTTTCTTGAAGGTTGAGAGAGACGATGCTAGTCTTGTTGCTTCCGGAAGTTTGTTCCACCACTGAGGTAGTAGAACTGAGAACAGTTTTGCCTGAGATCGCTTAGAGCGAGCAAAAGGTACTGCTAGTCCAAACATCCATCCGTCGTCTGCATTCGGGGTCGTGGGGGAGAGGTGGTATAGATGTATGCCACATGTAGAGATTCGCTCTCTCAGTTTTCCAATTAATCTGCTGCGTGTTTTTTGACTGTGGGAGGAAACCGGAAACCCACGCAGACACGGGAAGAACATGCCAACTCCACCATGTATTACAATTACACCAATCACAGACTGTTCAATCAGTCATTCACATCATATAGAGACACGCAACTACTCATTTATTTACTGCAGCCTGAAGTCCACTTTTAATTTGCACACAGGAAATGTTATAAATGGCCTCCGCGTGCTTGAAAACTTCCTTTTGATTGTATTCCACTTAGTTTTAACGTAATGGGAAGCTACTGTTGAGCTGCTCTAACGAAAAAAGAAAATCGGTCACCGCAGTTAGTTAGAAAAAGTTTGCAAACATGGCGGAACAGAAGAAATATGCAAGCGTTTCAGTTTGAGTTGCAATGCAACTGTGGCGGTGATGAAAGAGTATAAGATACAACAACACTAAGAAGCCAAACAGAGGAAAAGTAAAGCAAATGCCAGTTACCCTGCAGGGTCAGTGACGGTATTTTTTCTGTGCTAAAAAATGTTGGAAAAATATTACAATAGCCAGTTTTGAGGTCACGCAACTCATCGCACGACGGACGTGGCAAACCTTTCACAGACGGAGACTCGTAAAAAGGTTCCTCATTAAAGTCGACGAAATAACGTGCCTGGAAAAAGTGCAGGAGTTCTACAATGTCAGCATGTCCAGAAACACAGTTGTGCGACGCATCGACAGATAACAATAACGCGTAACATAATTTCTGTTGCTTTTGCGCACCACTATCTTCGAGTTGCTGTGCACAAATCAAAATCAGCTGATGTCAGTTTTCCTCAGTGTGAGGCACAATCCGACATTTGTACGGATATCTGGCACGAATGGCATCGGATCAACCACAGCAGCTGGATTGTTAGCGCCTCGACCAATACTGATACCCAGTCTAGTAACTTAAATAACAAACTTGAAATGCACTCATCTCATTTTCCCTTTTAGTTTCGGAGGGTGTACCTGACCCAAATGCAAAAACACTCCAAGGTGGTGAGGCATTTTAAGGGGTTTTTATTGCAAAGGAAATGAACGGAAAGCTGCGCCGGATCCAGGCCGAACCGGCTCTTACGACTCGGCTCGCTAAAAAGAGCCGGCTCTTTCCGCTCCCAAACGACTCTTCAGATTTTTTTGTTGCTTTAGTCGACATGTTACCAATAATAATGTAACATTATGCACAAAATGAATTAATAATTAATAAAAAAAAAGTATTATACTACTATATTATAATAGCCTTTATTTTTTCGCTCCACTGTGAACTTTTGACTAATTTAGACTTTTAAGTTTAACTTTTAAGACCTTAAAACACTTGATAGCCTTAACTTTGACTCTTTATATTTAATTGTATTTCTTATTCTCCCTCCTTCCTACTATTATCTATTATTGTTATGTTTTGCTTGAAACTCTGGCACAACAATTTCCTTTGGTATAAATAAAGTTGTTCTTATCTTATTACATTACATTACATTGCATTTGGCAGACGCTTTTATCCAAAGCGACTTACAATCTTATCTTATCTTATCTTAACTTTTTTATACTAAGCAACTTTAAAGTCAAGCACAACAAAATCCCTGAAAAACACACGACTCAACAAAATGTAAATTAATAATATTTACTTGTTACAGTGCAACAAAAAATAAACTATGAAATACAAAAAATAAACTTTTAGCTTTTTTATACGTAACAAATTTAAAGTGAAACACAGGGTCCCTGAAAAACAAACAAGATATAAATTAAAATATTTACAGATCTACAAAAAATAAATTATAAAATACAAAACACTTTTAGCTTTTTATACACTCAACAAATTTAAAGTCAAACAACAACACAGAATCCCTGAAAGAAATGCAAAACAACAAAATAAAATAATTAAAAATTGAAAATGAATTAAAAATGTTAACTCTTCAGTGGTATAAATAAACTATAAAATACAAGAACTTTTAACTATTTACCCATCAACTTTTAACCAATTCAGACTGAAACAACAAAGAACTCCTGAAAAACACAAAAAAAATAATAAATTAAAATGTGTAAAACAAAAAGAAAAAGATCATCAGCTTCTACTGAAGATTGGGATTTAGAAACACCAAGCGCAGACACAGAGACGACACCACGCGTATTGACCAATCACGTGCGCCTTCAAGAGAAAAAAAAGCATTTCTGATTGGTGGGGAGCCGGCTCCTCACCAATCAGGAGCCGGCTCCCCAGATCACAACATTCTGTGCTGTCGCTGAGAAGATGCCCAAGGCTGCTGTTCTCAGAATAAGCTAATCACTAGAAATCCATTTATCAATTTAAAATCCATTTTTTTTTTTTTTTAATTTAATACACTGAAGGTAAGACTAGGTACCTCACCTCATGTAAGAGGCTCAGCTCCTTGGATATTTTTCTGTATTTGGCCCTCAGTGAAAAAACTTTGGACACCTCCAATGTCATCCATTCACACATCATATCATGAATCTCTGGGCACAAGATGAAGTAACTCTGAGGTTAACATGTTTTTCTTTTATCTAAAACCTCCGTCTGCACTGTTTTTTTGACCGCTGGGACCGATTGGAATTGTTATTCTTCCGCTCGTGTCTGATCAAATCTCATGAAGCCTTCGGATCAGGAAAGACTCGTAGCGGTCCTCGGATCTTTTGCGTTATCTTTATTGGTTGAGATACAGTTGTAATCACAACTATGTTACACAGCTATTAGCAACCTCGTTAATAGTTCATCATTTTACTTTCAACATTGTAATTACAGTAAAAATATCCTGCATATATAATTATATATACACATACTATAAACCTTGAGGTTCTTTTATTATTTAGCTGTTTTCCCCCGAATCTCCGCATCTTCCGAGCTGGTTAAGTCGAAACCTTGAGCCCTGTTAAAAGAGAACGGAATGAGAGAAACTTCCTTTTGGAAAAATCATAACGTAATAATTTGGTCATTGCATACAAGAGTTGCTTACCATTGAAAGCCAGAATTCAAGCACTGGGTTTTGACCAACATCCTAAAAACGCTCCAAAACAGGCCACGTTTCTCCGACGTGGTCGCCTCCTGGACGTCGGTACATTTGGCGCACCTTTGCACCAGCGCCTCCCTGGACCGCCCGAACCTCTGCGGCATGTTCGGAGTCATGTTCGGCGTCATGTTGTCCAGCGGCTCGCTCTCTCGTCCAAAGCGCATCGGCATGTTGATGTGCCTGTGGGTCGGTTTGGCGGTGGGCGGAAAGAGTCGGACGATGGTCGGGAGGCTGATCCTGCTCACCGCCGGGGTCGCGCGTATGGCGGCGTTGTCCGTATCCAAACTCCTTCCCGCGTCACTCTTCGGCTGAAAAGACTTGTAATTTAAATTATCTGGTTTAGCTTCTGTAATGGGTGCAGCTTTTTGTTTTCTTACCTGCTGATGCTTCTTGATCGTGCCCTGATCGCCGCGTAGCAAAGAACTCCCGAAGTCGTGGAGATCGGACGTGGCGTTACCACCGAAACCCCCCAGCACTAGCAACAAAACCGTCGCCACCATGTTAGCGGACTCCTGCCTGCGTACCATATTTGTCCCCCGATCACGCCGTCCCCCGTTATTAAGGACGGCTGGAGACATACGTCACCTGTGCCGTCTGATGGGGACTCATTAGAAAAGGATCCATTCCTGACTGAGTAATCACGCGGCTGGGATGTTTTTTCGATGTCCTAATTGGCCTTCTGAATGAACTCATTGGTATTTTCTCAAAGAGAAGAGGTCAACACGCTGAAAGGGGCGCATCACACATGCTAGTTGGGATGCATAGGAAACAATTCAAGCGTAGGTGACGTATCTTCTCGCTAACTTGTTTTGATTTCATGCATTTATTCAAAATGACTTGATTACACATTTCTTCCAAGCATTCACTTTCCCGCAGTTGTGCATCTTCAGCGAATAAAAGTGGCCTTCCGGGCTTTAGGAGGTTGTTGAAATCGTCCCTTTGCTCTTTGCACCTAGCAACCGACGCACGCTTGGGGTTAAAGAGGTATTTGAAGCGAGGGGACGTGTTTTTTTTTTTCCATCGCCGTCATTAATGCGTTTTGATCGCACATCGGGGGCCGGCGGATTTGCATCCGGAGCGAAGAGAATGCCCGGAATCCCTGGTTTGTGGGACACGGGGGGGGGGACGATAATGAGAACAGGTGGTGAAGTTTCGCACCAGCGGCGTGACACAGCCCTGACATCGCCAGCTCGTTGCCACGACGAGTCCCGTCTCCACGTGCAAGGATCGACTAATACGCCAGTTTAAGGAGTACCTCCGAAGCATATGGTCCAAGCGCTTCAGTATCAACCCCAAGATGTCTTTTACGGTTATGGTTTCAATTTATCTTTACGTACTGAATTACCATTTATCTCCCACGTCTCCTCGCCCCTTCCCCTTGTGCACTTTCCCCGTGACCCCTTCGGGTAGACTAAGGGGGGGATCGGAGATTTACGACAGCCTTTTTTTTTTTTCCCCGGAAAGCCCGAGCTCTTCCTTTGTCCTTTCGTCACACTCTCCGAGCACTCATTCAGAGACCTTGTTCTCCGCTACTGTAATTCTTTTCTCTTAATGTTTTTAACGCACCCCCACCCTCCCCGCCTCCCCTCTCTTGTCCACTCGAAAATAACCGGTGATATATAGCCGGCCCGTGATTTAGCGCACATCTCTTCCCGATGTTTACTTATTGGCGTTTACTGACGTGCCCATCTATTTCATGTTTTCATGAATTCTGACGGGGAATAAAAAGTTTCTTCTTGTAAACAGGAAGTGGACAGCGACTCCTCCGATCCCGCCGTCTGCCTTGAACGCTCTGTAAGGAAACAAGATGAAACAGGAAGTGCACGGTTACTCCTCTCTCCTGTACTCCGTTGGGTGTTCCTAGAATTCCCGGAACCCCCTCCCCGATTTTTCCGAAATGATTTGTGGGAATGCGCTGTTATCCCTCCCCACCGTCGATCTGATTTATGTCGGTTTTTACCCCCCTCCCTCCCGGCTCACTCAGACATCCGCGAGGTCATCGTGGCAACACTTTACATGCCCGTACACTCAGCGAGGAGACGCATTCATCAAACCTTTGCGTGGGGTTACGGTTTTATCAATGATCAAATCCATTTCTCCAAGATGGCTGCGCGATGATGAATGGCGGAGACGCGCCGACGCCGGGCAGACAGACACCGAGGCCGGCGCGGGTTCGGTTTCGCGCCACCTTCCCCGACAACGCTAATTTTGACAGGCAGGCAGCCTGATAGCAAAATCAAAACATCTCATATTTCTCCGACCGATCGGTAACTTATCTTTCGTAACTTTAGCTGCAAATACCGCAAATCCCATTCGCTGCATGGAGTTTTAAGCTCTTGACACCGTCACCCTCATCTTACAGCATTACAGTAGTTGCATCGGCGTTATAATCGGCTCGCCGATGTTGTAATTGTCTAGCCAGGTAGTAGTTTTACTACCGCCACGCCATCTGGGTCACAGGGGGGAAAAAAAAATGGCAACTGGATTCCCTTTACCCTCTCTCTCTACAAATCTCGCTCACAAACAAAACTTGCGGTGCGCTGGTGCTGAGCGAATACATGCAATAGGTTTAGAAGACATATTATAACCGTGTTTCTGTGTTTTCTTTGCAAGTTTTGGGAGCATCTCTCATCATTGCACTTCTGCCTTCACTCAAAATTACCCTTAAATCGACCGATCTGATTTGTTATTTCTGGTAGCCTCCGTTTGTGAAACGACAAACGTCTTTTCATTTTACAAGAAATACATATAATTTCCATTTTCAATTGCGATGCCGTCTTATCCAGAAGGTGGCGCGCTTCCTCTATCTTCTCAAAGCAAGGAACCCTGGGACGGGGCGGTCGGACTGTGAAAAAGAAGGAGTGTCCAGAAAAAAGGAAGAAAAAAAGGAAGCGGGGGAGGCGTTTTGAAGAGTGCTGACAAGGGGCCATGCTGAAACATCTGGCCAATCAGATTACAGGAAGGGGGTGCGGGTGGGGAGGACAACCAATCAGAGAGAGGGAGGAAGAACCAGGAGAGGCAGGCAGGAAACTAAGCAAATGACCCTTGATGGGAGAGGAGGCGGAGGATGAGGCCCTGGAAAAGGTGTGTGCGTGCACGATGCGTGTGCACGTCTGTGTGTGTGTGTGTGTGTGTGTGTGTGTGTGTGTGTGTGTATCCGCCCTTGCCATCACATATGTTTTGTCTTATGTTTATTAAATTATTATTTCTCCTTTTCCCTGCATAAACGTGCAACATGGTAGCGTAAGGACATAAATAACGCACGGTGGAGAATCATTGAGCTGTCACAATGAAAATGCAACGTATTTGTGTTTTTTGAAGAAAACCTTCAGGAGGATCACCGATTTGATAATATTGATAATAATAATAAAAGCACCAGGAGTAAAAGGTCATAAATTCAGGCGTTTTACAGAAAACTACTGTTGATAGTTCGCTGCTGTTTTATGTGTCGCGTGGGTTTTATGATTGTCAGGCTTAGAAATCCTCGAAACCCTTGCGCCGACGCCCATACAATGCCATCTCCCTCTGTTTTTGTTTTGTTTTTTCTCGACCTTCGGAGAGGAGGAGGGTCAAAGGTTTGCCTCCGCGCCCACGCGGAGAGCAGCGCCTTGACCTCCGACCCCTTCCCCACCTTGCGGCTGAGCTGTCGCCGCACAGCCTGAGACGGGAAAAGCGCCAAGAATTTAAAAAAAAAAGGGAGAGAGTTAGCGTGCATGCAAAAGCAAGAGTTTTAAGATGTCTCAGGTGTGAGAGAATTCAAAAAACACGTCTGCGGGCCTCAATTGGAGACAAGTGGATTTGATACAAATGAAGAAGAAGAAAAGGGAGGAAGCGTCTTATTTCGATTTCAAAAGAAATCACTTGAAACCAAACATTATCCTCTGCAAGGGGGAGCAGATGGAAACTTAGCCTCATTTGAATCCGTGATGCTATCATCAACACGTCAAATATACATTTTTAGCCACCCCGGGTTTCATACATCTGTTTCATTTCCATCATTCCGAGCGTATCCGCGTCGTCGACGGAGATCGGCGTCGGGGACGTCCGAATTCATCGATGCGTCGGAAACCAGATTTTCTGGAGATAATGGCTTTATTTTTTTTATTTTCCCGGCGCCAAACCCGGGAATAAGAAGCTAAATGAGGCCATAGATCATCGGAGTTGTCTTTAACTCACATGCCAATTGATGTCATTTAATGTTTGCATTCAGCCCTGCAGCGAAGGAGTCTGAATACCAGTGCAAAAAGAACATTAGCCATTAACACTTTTAAAACAGTTGTAATCATGTAATTAGTCTTATGGAGAAAGAGCGGCGAGGAAACTTGTAAAGAACACTGAGGAATACACAAATGGCATAAAATAAAAGCGTAGTTAGTCTACGTCTAAAACAGTTGTAGAATGGCTCAAATCGCCCGCGGTTAAGGTTTGGCTATTTCAAATCTGTGACGTCACACAAAATCTTTGACGGAAAAAGAATAGATAAACCACAATGAATAAAGAAATACATAAATTAGCAAAATGATATAAAGTCAGGGTTAATTTTGAAAACACTTAATGATGATGATGATAATATCATATCAAGTGCTCAAGATGATAATAATAATGATAATAATAAAATGTGATGATTTAGATTTTTTTTTCCAACAGATGAATGCCCTATTAAACCAAACCCTTGATTGAAATGAAGCAGATGTAAAATCCTTTTTTTTTTTTTTTTTTTATGAGCCTTTTTCTTAATGCCAAACTGAGTTTTTAAACCTTCACAGCTCTTGCAGCTGCAAGCATTACAGCGTCACTGCTCGTGTCTCCCCGTCCAACAAGCTTTTCACCTCTTCAATGACGACCTCCATGCACAGTACACAGTGGCTAAAGCTAGATCCTGTGCGTGTGTGTGTGTGTGTGTGTCTTCACATCAAACTGGCATATTACTGATAGTCATTTAACTGAATTGCAACTGCTGTTTTTATTTATCAATAAAAGGTTAGCTCATTTGCAGCTAGTATTGTATATCATGGCGTCACACTGCATTTTTTAACCCTTTTTTTTTTAAAAGGAAAAAATCTAATTATCAAGTTTCACTAAATGGAAAACAGAAACTTTTACCGACTAATGTGTGTCCATATGTGCCTCCAGTTATGTGTGAACTGAATTTAGTTATTCTCTGATGGTTCTGTAAAAGCATCTCCTCTCTTCCCCTCATTTCCCCTCCCTTTCCCTCTCTCTCCGCAGGCCATTCCTGGCAACTTGATTGGGAGTATGCGTGTGCATGTGTGTGTGTGTGTGTGTGTGTGTGGTTGTTTGTAACCCTCACATACAAGGAAACTTGATCTGGACCATGGCTTTCAGCACGGACTGCCAGATCCCAAGAGCTTTCAGGGAAGACAGAATTAAAGAGATGGAGACAGAGGGAGAGTACAATTTGAGCAATTCACACACACACACACACACACACACACACACATACACGCAGGCATGCACATGCACAGTTGCAGTGCGGCACTGAGTGGTCGGGACAGCTGCGGGATAGTGACATCATCTTTAGTTGCTGGCTGTTGTATTTGATCTGCGCTGAGGAAAATATTGAAAGTGAAACGCCAGCCTGCTCTGTGGACCCACATCCGCTGCCAGAAAAGCCTTGCGTGCGTGTACGTGCACGTGCACGTTTTTTCTATCCATGCACGCACACCTGGATGTGTCTACTGAGGTTTAAGAGTACCAATAAAACCGCAACATATGACCCCCCCTACCTACCCCAGTTGGTTCACCCCCCACACCCCTGCTGATTGATGTGTTGTATATATTCCTCGCGGTAACCAGATCCCTTTTCTTCCAGAGGTTGTTGTAAATATGGCTCGCTAAAGTGCAAGCCTGCCAAGTCGTCAGGCCCGACTGTCTCTGGTAGGGATTTAGCGGCGCTCCGAAGCCTGGCACGGCGTCGCCGAGCCCCCCCACCCAACCCGGAGGGCTAACATCATCACCCGTCACGAAGAGATCCCGCGATAACGGTTGTTTTGATGCGCGTATCGCCCGCAGGTCGCCTCGTGGTCCGCGTTAGCATACGCGTGTTTATTCATTAGACACCTGACTTGATTTGCACTGTAAATTAGCTGCTACATGGAGATGAGCAGGGCACCGAGGTAGTGCCGTGATGTGACTTTTCGCAGCTCGTTGACGACGCCAACACACACACACACCCTCGTTTACCGTTCAAATGGATCCCCCCAGCGCACTCACACACACACACACACACACTTTTAACAGCCAGCAGATACAGACAAACTCAGATCACTGCTATAATCTCCCCCAAGCCCACTCCTCGCGGACCATCCATTAGCGCACACAGAATATTAGCAAATGTGGCCAAACCATTTGGCAAAAAGATTTGTTTGCACGCGCTTGCATGTGTGTGTGTGTGTGCGTTTTGACCTAAGGATGGGAAAACGTGCAGCTGTAAACAGCCAAACGTGTAGACCGCCACCACCAAAACCAAATTATGCAAACCCTCCCCCCCGAGCAGAACTAATGCATAACAGAGACGATGTATTCCCCATCTTATCTCCGTGACACGTCCCGACTGTATCAGCTCCGCTCGAGACGCCCGTCGGCCCACCGCTTGTTTTTGGTCTGTGGGTTTCCTCCCACTCGTACGGAGGGAGAATATGCAAACTCCGCAAAGCAACTTCTCCGAAGAAGACCCCGATTATCACATTTAACCGGCGTGCTTATTCCCGAACACTGAAAAACAAATGATGTTGATGAAATAATACATATCTGATGAGATGAGATGAGAACAACTTTCCCGAAGGAAATTGTTGCGCCAGAGTTTCAAATAAAAAACATAACAGTAATAGATAATAGTAGAAAGGAGGAAGAATGAGAAATATAATGAAATATATCTATTAAACATCTATTAAACACGCGACAGGATTTAAATGATCTGTTTATTTTATGGCATTGAGTTTATACAGTACATCGCTTGCATATATATATCAATGCAAAGAGGGTGTACGTTTTTTATCATCCCGCACAAACTCTCACCCTGAATAATAAAGTTTTTTTGAGTACAGAAATCTTCAGGTTGTGGTCTAAAATTGAAAAGTAATAGAGCCACTCGACCAAGCTGTCGTCGGCCGCTGTAGGTTAAATTGAGACACTCGCTATTAAGGTCACTGGATATCTCGATAGCGTTTGCGGTGTTTACATTCCACTTCCCGTGAAGGCTTCGACCATAAAAACAGAATATTAATATCGGCTTGCTTTACATTGAAAGGGTTATCTGAACTCGCTGGTTTGACTTCATCTGCAATTAATCAACCGGGAGAATCGTTGACGCGGGCCGGAACGGCGTATTAATTAAAACGCAAGACGACGAGAGGGGACAAAAAGATTTCGAGACGGGGAGGCCCGGGGAAAGCGGGCAGAGGGCCACCGCCCATCGGAGCAGACTGCGCCCGGGGTCTCACGACTGAAAGTGAGCGAGCACACAAAAGGTACAAAAGCCATCTGGGCCGAGGGGCTACGCTACGCCGAGACACAATAGGGTCTCATTCACGCTGCCCGGCCCAGCTAGGGCCATCTGCTCTTGGTAAGAGCGAGTGGGCGACGGGACCCCCTTACATCCAGGACCCCAGAGGTCCTCCGAACAATAAAGAAACCAATCTGGAATAAGGAGAATATCATTATTATCGGTAGGATATGAAAACACGGGGAGCGGCGGCTACGAAAGACGCGGAAGGCGGAAACCTCCAGCGGGTTTGTCGGCGACGTGCAGACGTCCGCACTTGTCTTGAAGGAAAAAAAATCATTTCTATTGCTGTACAAACTTTATCTAGAATCCGTTTATTGCCGTATGGGTCCCTCTGAAGACCGGCTTCTACTTTTGGTATGTGGTGAAAAACCATATAATGAAATCATTGCACGCCACTACATGACATGACTGCCGGACGCTAAGTTTGGGATGTTCAGCCGGAGCACGAAACCTTCATGAAAGCAAAGCCACACACTTTTGGAACAGAGGAACCTACACAGAACCAAACATTGCATTAAGTATAGGTTCGCAGTTGCATTAACTTACCACTTCTTTTAAAATCTTCATTCATCAATTTCCCTCGGAGAAACCACATTTAGGGTTAAGAGTTTTACCCAAGGATATTTGAGAGAGCGGAGGCTTATGATCGACGTGCGACCAGACGGCGTCTGATCATAAAACCGGCAAGCATCAGGATCATCTTGCACTGGGATCGAACGTACAAATACAAAAAAATTAAAATAAACGTTGCTGCGCGAGCGTTCATATTACACAACTTTATTAAACAAGCCGTTTCACAGCCGCTGCTACCAAAACGGTAAAGAGTTGCATTTTATAGATGGCGCATTTTAATTGGAAGCAAATGAGGGAATAAGTGTTGCTTGTTGCAACAGACAGGTTTGTGCTACGGAGAGCATCGGAGAGTTTTTTTTTGTCCTGTAATTATATAGGCTTCAAAAAGCAGGTCGTGTGAATCTGGAGCAAAATATAGAGTTGATGGCTTCTCAGAGCTAAATCTTTGTTTGTGCGAGGGTCCTCGCGTGGACCTTGTGTTCTTCAAGAGAGTGATGGGTTTAATTTGCTGAAGTCCCCTTAAGAGACAGAGTGCAGTTGGCACCCCGTTCTGAATCCAAGCATAGTTTTGACACTGTAGTGATAAAACAACACCAATTTCAAAACCACATGGTGCCGTTCCTTTATGTTTCCAGAATTAAAATGGTGTCTTGCCTTTTTCACCATAATAATTAATCCTTTATTAATCACTCACCCATCATGGATGAACTATGAGAAGTAGGCTTTTGTCCACCGGGACCAGGGGAGCATTTTGGGGTTCAGTGTCATATTTTGATGCACAAGAAGGAGCCGGGAACCGAACGAGGAACGTCTGGTCCCAAAGACGATTTGTCTACCTTCTGCACCAAATTGTGTTATATCCCTAAAAACTAAAAAGGATAAAACGACGTATCTACTTTTCAGTATGTCCTTAAGTCTCAAAGCTATCGGTTGTTTAATGGGTTGAGCACCAGAATGTTACACCTTTCCGGTGACATGCAGTCTGGGGGGGCAGGAGAGGCCGTGCCTCATTGGCCAATCTTGAAAAGCAAAAAAATCTCAAATGGAAAAAAGAATTGAATGGTTACATTTATCAGTGACTTGCACTATAAAGGTATTTTTCATTTAACTTGAACAGTTCCAGACTGTTTTTGATTAAAAACTGCCGGATTTTCACATTTACCGAGAAGAGATGTGCGGTGAGGCCACGGACTGTTGACTACCTCAACATAGATTGGGCAGTGACGACTGACACAATGACTTTTGCCATATGAGTTACATTTTCATATGTAGTTCCAATGTCCAACTGTGTGTGTGATACTAGTTTCTTGTAAAACGTCTGGGAAGAGCCACTAATCAAGGCACGCAGTTGTCCTGCCTCATGGTAGGGGGCGTTTGTGATTCCAGAGATTCTTCTGGGCTTATTCTGTGAACCTCAGCGAACGTCGCTGTTCCTTTCGCATCACTATCGTGTATCTGCGTAGTCACGGCACGGGCAAAACGAACGACGACTTTGGTGCGGGTGTTTGGTAAAAGTCGCCGGGCAGTCATGAATATAAAGCAAGTACAGGAGAGGACCCGTGAAGGAGCCCTGAGGACCTACTCTGGCAGAAAGTAATCAAATTACACGTCGACTGACACTCGGTATTAGGTAGTTCCAACTGTGGCTGAGACCGAGCGCCGTGTTCGTGACATTTTCTCCTGACCTTCAGCCCCTGTGAGCAACTTGATCTTTGAATGCGCGTGGGGGTTGAAGTGTGACATGCTCAAAGCACCATTTTGGGAATGGTGTAGTTTGAGTCTCTGATCTGAATTTAAGACTGTTTTCTTTGGTTAAATCAACTTCGCCTGTCTGGGTTGAGCCTCTCACAACGGCGCGATGGGATAAAGTTGATGTGAGAAGATCATCAGCAGGACAGAAACCTCACAAGTCACGCAGATGAAGCAGAGAGAAGACGCTCAAAAAGCATTACGTTTGCACAGTTGCCTTGTGTTAGTGATCAGGGGAAGGCAACTATGAAAATGTAAATACTATCCGGCAGCTTCCCGTGGGTTGGCACTGGAACAGCCTCGTGTCATCACCTGTCTTCAGAAGCCAATCGGATTTGGTGAACGCCTGGGTGCGTCTGCACGCCAAACACTTGTGCTGCGCGTTGGACACGTTGGGGTTTTGCTTTTGGAGGAGTTGAGTGAGGTTTAACGCTGAGAATGGAAACACAGCTCATCATATAAAACAGAATTGGTCGATGTGTAATCCATGTCTCTAATAAACCTTGTTTTCATTGGCTATCCCCACGAGGCGTTATTGTTTAGCTCAGGGGTGGGCAAACTTTTTTTGCTCAGGGGCCGCATTGACTTTTGAAAATTTGAAAGACGGGCCGGGTCACCACAAGATACGATACAAATAGAAAATTTAAAAAAAAGCGTATTTGTTAACATTACATATCAAACTCGTCTGACATTTGCTTTGATGATAAATCCATCTTGGTTTTGAAGGCTCTGGCGTTTGCTTGCATTTCATGCACAAACTGTGTTTTTTCCCTTGTAGCTTCACGTCCAGCTCATTTACGTGTCAGTATGTCCAGGGTAAACGCTAAATCAAAAAGCCAATCCGTCTCATTCGGCTCAGGAAAATTCTCAAGTAGCTCCAAAAATGAAATAATCTCCCGTTTGAGCTCCCACATTCATTGATCCAAGAAGAGCCGATCTTTGGCGGGCCGGATTTAATAGACCAACGGGCCGGATGTGGCCCGCGGGCCGTAGTTTGCCCGCCCCTGGTTTAGCTCAACAGGTACTGCTGATGACGGCCCCCATCAGGTCGCTGTAGAAATCTCAAAATGTTCCTTTGTTCGCTCGATGACTCCGTTAGCCTGGTTTGTCCAACCACTCGTTTGATGATCCATGTTGACAGGATCCCTTATAGTGACCACGGCGCCAAAGTAATTTCATTGGGTATTATCAAAGGAGGTTTTAGAAAGAGAGGGGCGGCAGGGGGTACGCGGCAACCAGTGACACACTCTGTGAGCCTGGTGCAAAAGAGTGCAAAAGAGTGAGCTACGGCAGTCACGCCATGCAAGGCAGACACAATGCAGATCCAAAGTGGATGCAAAGCAGATTCAACAAAAGATGTCCGACGTTTGTTGACGTCCCGGAATCAAAAAAAAAAAGGGGCCCCCGCAGGCGAGATCTCACTTTTACAAACTCGAGAACACATCATGATCTCAGAGAAGGATTTTAAAAAGGACCAGACTTGTTTAGAATATAGCCGGGGTTTAACACTCATTTTCCTCTCTGCCGTAATTAGAAAGAATAGTCGTTATGACGGCACATTTCCCCAAAATGATCACATTGCCCGGTAAGCTGGAATCACGCACGACATGCTACACATCAGGCACTCGATGTAATCCTACCCCACACTTTCCAGATTGGTCGCCCTCCTTTTTGACCCCTAGAAGACGGCTGTTTCTTGTAAAATAAGGCAAAACCAGTGCTGGGAAGAGAAATGATGTACGCTATGATGTTTGCACGGCATTTCACTCAATGTTTATATTTGTATTGTCTTCCCATGACTGCAGATGGAAATTAGCTATGAGCTACAATCTGGTACAAACATCTCTGCCTCTGTGCTTAATTGTTCACTGTCCTGATAAACTTCTACACAAACAAACAAATGAAAACTATCATCAAAATGGACCGAAAGGAAGATGTTATGCACGAGCCCACTGGCAATGTAAGCATTAGCTGCTTTCACACCAGAACTTTTTGCAGATCCTAGAACCTTTCCAATGTCTAATGCACTTAAGTCCCGGAGATGCTGGAACCAGCTAGAGCCTATTAGCCTATCAGCTAATCGACTGGACCGGTCGCCAGTCGATTACAGGACAACATATAGAGATAAAAAACCATTCCAAAGAACCCGGAGGAACACAGATACAAGAAAACTCCACATAGAACTGAAAAAGGGACTTTTGTGCCGGGAAGCCACTTCCTAGAACTTTGCATGGATTTTAGGAACTGTTACAGTCCCATAGGAACTCATGGGACATAGTTGTCCTGTGGTCACCGATCAGTCGTTTTTTTTGTGACAAAATGGACAGAACCGGGAGGAAAGAAGGATTTCACAGCGAAACAGAAACATTTTCATCGAAATAATCATGGAGTTCGCTAACGGCGGTGGTTCTTCACACAGTGCAGGGAGGAAATAAAAACACCTCAACCCAGAGTTGTTATTCCCGACATGAAGAACATGAACGCTGTGGCAGCTTGTTTGTTTTTGAGCGTGCCGTCTAAGGCGCAGATGCTCACCTTGCTGCCTGTGAGAATGCAAAGTTAAAAATCCTCCCTGGGAGGACGCTAGTTCTCAGAACGCTGTTCGAGCCGGTTCTTAACAGCTTTAGCTTAGCAAAACAAAAGTCATGAAGAAAAGCTCACTCTCGATCTTCTCAGAGATGCATAGCGATGCTGTCAGCGCTTAACAGTTATTGTTTCTGCAACATTTGCACAGTGGATTTTTTTTTTTTTTTTGTTAATGCTTTCGGCTGAAAGGTCATGTATATCAATGCTTCGCAATCGGCGACAAAGTAAACACGGCAGGTTGCGCCCGACATGTGAGCAAATCTTTTAACCATCGGTTAAAAGAAACACAGAGGATTGTGTGCTTAGCTACGAGTGAGTGACATGTGTATTTGTCCGCTTTATGTTTGGTGTGTTGCTCAAACGCCATTTAAACACCTGAGCTGCAATTTGAAACCGGTCCGTGACGAGAGATCCCCGTTCCAAATATAACCCATGCTAACGAATCCGCGCCCCGTCCTCAAACGCAGGTCGGTGACAGAAAAGGTGGAAATCCCCTTCACTTGCTGACAGACAGTAATCGTGGATTGAAAGAGTAATGAAGGTGTCTCAAAAGCAGACGTGGGATTTAAAAGGGAGTCTTAAAAGGGAGCACATCTATTTAAGAAGACAAAGGTAGCGGCAAATAAGCTCTCGTATTGAAACTACAAGTACTAAAAGTGCCTCATTGGTTATCGACCAATAAATTCCCATGAGGGCAAAAACATGCATGTGGCTCAAAGTCAGGTTTATTGTCAATTTCTCCGCATGCACTGGAAATACAGAGGAATCAAGAAGACGTGTCTTATGATCCCAGAGTGAAATGAAATTAACAAAATAACAATAATAACAATTGCATGCGAATAAGCAGTAATCTAATATTGTTTGGGAATCTCCCAAACAAGATTCAGTTTAAAAGCAATTCACTTGTTTGACACGCTCGATAATTTATTATGCAACAATATGAGTTTCCTGCAAACCGTTTAATTCGCAGTGGCTTAGACTGCAGATATAATTGGTTGGAAATCGTTGCGTGCGTGTGTGTGGGTGTGTGTGTGTGTAAAAACAAACGTCAGAATGAGATTTGCAACAAGCTTTGACAGGTTTGGTCTGGTCCTGCAGCTTCTGGCTGTCAAACAAGCAGATCAAACAATCAAATTAGACATAAAGAGCAGAGACAAAGACTAACTCTGGGCATGAACAGTAACGGCTCTTCCTCATTTCTTTACTTTTGTTGTGTAATTTCCCGAACGACGGATTGAAATTGCGGGAAAAATAAAATCCCAATTGGGAAAAATCGCGTTTGCACTTTGAAGGATTGCGAACGTGCCCCGACAAGAGGGAAGGTGTTCTTTGCATATGAAAAGAGGCGCTGCAAACCAAGGACCGTCGGTTTTAAAAGGAGCAGAAGAAAGGAAAAACTAAATGATGGGAAACCAGAGAGCGTGCGTGGATAATAGGTGTGTATTTGTGTATTTTCTCGGTGAAAGGCTGTTTATGCTTTATTTGAAGCGGTGGGGTTGCCGTCAGGGCCTGTCGCCTAGACGACCAGACCTGTATTTCACTCCCGAAGGGCCCCCCTGCCTATATAGCTAAAAGCAACACACTCACTCGCATACAAACACGCACTTAGCTCGGGGATTTGCGTTGCGCAACGTGTTTACGTCGCGCCGAAACACTCTCCCCTTTGCGCAAGAGCCGGAGGGACACGTGAGGCGAAAAACAAGGAGCTGCGCGAGGTTGCGGACTCGTGTAAAAGCACAGGACGCCGGCAGAGCGTCCACAGATCTGTCATCGGGCGTCAGGAGACAGAGGTTTCGGAACACACAGCTGCAGTCACAACATCGCGGCGCACAAAAGACGGGACGGACAGATGAATGGGATGCGCGGAAAAGTAGACAAGAGCGCAGCTTGAGGGATGGATGGTCTAATAGACGGATGATTTAAGTGACAAGAGAAATGACAGATACCGCCAGATAAATAGTCAGATTGACAGATAGATGGAGAAGCAGAGAGATGAATGGAGACGCCAAGTGACAAAAAGGGGAGTTGTTGAGAGGGAAAATGAAACGGGCGTATCGAGTGTATCGCCGGCAACAGCTGGAAGAAGACGTCGCAATTTGCAGATAGACGATGAAAACGGCGAGCATAAAACGAGACCTAATTCCGCGAGAAATGATTTGTTTTTACGCCGCTGAGTGTACTTAATGTCTCACCATGAGGCTCGGAGCGATGACAGCCCCCGAAGTAATTTGAACCAGCCTCTCGACTCGTCGGCGTGTTGACTTCCGATTTTTTTCTGCATGACTGGATGGGCAGAAAAGGAGGGATGGAGTCAAA
This sequence comes from Fistularia commersonii, assembly GCF_037954325.1. Lineage (NCBI taxonomy): Eukaryota > Metazoa > Chordata > Actinopteri > Syngnathiformes > Fistulariidae > Fistularia > Fistularia commersonii. Next base: position 11,116,936 of record NC_141307.1, read on the forward strand.
GTGGCGCGGGAGGAGGGCGGCTGGCGTTCCCCCGCTTCTTCTAAATAGAGCTGTCCGATGGTGAAAAGGGTAGATTCCCTCACTCCCCGCCTCGACCTGTCACATCTATCAATGCTGCAGTTGAATGGCCGGCCCGAAAAAGCAAATACAAAGGACACACAAACAAGAGAGCAAAGGGGTTCGGAAGTTTGACTAATACAACTTCATAATAATGTTGTGCGGCTCCAAGACCCGTAAGGTTTTCTTCGGTATCTTGCTGCGAGTCTTGACGTCTCGCTGTTTACGTCCAAGATGTTAGCCCCATTTGTTTTTGCCGTTGTCTCAATTTAACTCCGATTGTCTTCAGCCAGTCGAGGCGGTACGCCTTGGAGAGCCCGAAGAATAACTTATACAATATGTCTGTGGAGGTTCTCCGTCATCCAGGTCACGGTGAATTCGTCTTCTGGCAGCTGGACTTCAAAAAGAACTTCCAAGTATTTGAATCTCAAACTCATTGATGCGTTGATGATCATGTTTTTCCGTGATTTTCTCCAGGCTACCTAGCTTTTTTTAAAGGCCGACTCACGGACGGCGGCGGTCACGTCGGTGTTAAACGCTCGCTCATAACTCAGTTCTGTACTCGCATCATAAGGGAACCAAAATCGACGACCGGTATCTCAGAAACTACTTAAGTTGATGCAATCAAAAGTCAAGGTTCCACTAACTCGGGGAAAGTTACAAGTTTTTGACGTGTCTGTGGAGGTTCTCCGTCATCCAGGTCACGGTGAATTCGTCTTCTGGCAGCTGGACTCCAATTTCTTCAAGTCCAGTTGCCAGATTTCAAAAAGAATTTCCAAGTATTTGAATCTCAAACTCATTGATGCATCGATGATCATGTTTTTCCGTGATTTTCTCCGGGCTAGCTAGCGGCGGGCGGCGCACCTAGCTTTTTTTAAAGGCCGACTCACGGACGGCGGCGGTCACATCGGTGTTAAACGCTCGCTCATAACTCAGTTCTGTACTCGCATCATAAGGGAACCAAAATCGACGACCGGTATCTCAGAAACTACTTAATCAAAAGTCAAGGTTCCACCAACTCGGGGAAAGTTACAAATAACTGACGTGTCTGCGGAGGTTGTCAGTCATCCAGGTCAGGGTGAGTTCTTGTCGAAATCGTCTCGTGGCAACTGGACTTGAATTCCTTCAGTCCAAATTCAAGTCCAGTTGCCAGATTACAAAAAGAATTTCCAAGTATTTGAATACTCAAAGTCCTTGATGCAGCTTCCAAAGCTACTTGTCATTTTATACAAAGTCTCTCTAGTTTTTACAGCCTCGTCCGGCTATTTTACGAGCTCAGCCTCACTGTTTTGGTTAGCGTCCCTTTTTCTTAAATCCGGTCTGGAGCCTAATCTTGAACAGACGAATCGATCTGCAGCTTTAGCAAGGAAACATGGAAGAAGGAAATCTAATTGACACCTTTCAAATTCAAGGGTTACTGGCGAGAGAAGACGTTTATTTCCCTCTTCCGAAGAAGCCTCTTGGACGAGGGGCGAAAAGTCAACAAGTGAAGAAATTCAAGTCCAGTTGCCACAAGAAGAAGATTTCGACAAGAATATCGGTTATATGCAAAGGCAATGCGCCTTAATTGGGTTTAAGCTAGTTACTACCCTTACAACCCCCAAACTGGGAGAGATGGCACGGGAATATTCAAATATTTGTACTTTTTTAGACCTTAAAACGCTTAATAGCCTTGACTTTGACACTTTATAGTTTTATTTGTATTTATTATTCTCCCTCCTTCCTACTACTATTTATTATTGTTATGTTTTACTTGAAACTCTGGCACAACAATTTCCTTCGGGATAAATAAAGTTGTTCTTATTCTTATTCTTATTCTTATTCTTATATATATTGTATAAATTTGTGCTTTGCATTAAACTGGAACTACTACCATATGTGTAAATGCACATTGTTATTGCTCATTCAATGCTAAGCAATTCAAATCATTCATATAGAGAGGCTCCGCCCACTGACTTTTACAAACACACCTCGACAATATCAATTTCGCATCACAATCGTGCATTCAAGTTGACGTTTTTATTTTAAATGGCCTATCAGCGTTATTTAAAGAGATGACTGAGCACCTTGCGATTATTTACATTTCCCGGGCGTCGCCTTCACCCGGAGAGAGAAGCCTGACATGTTTAGCATGGCGTCTCGCCGGGACCGATCGATGCGCTAAAGCATTTCTGCTCATCGTGCGGTTTTGGCCGTAAAAACCGCTTGGACTCGATCCGGAAAGCGAGTGAAGAGAAGAAATGTGGGCGAAAAAAAAAAAAGAAGTCGGGGAATCCCAGGGCCGTCTGGATGTCTGTCCGATCCTACAGATTCAGGTCATTCCTTCTGCTGCTCTGTTGCTGTTCTTATTAATAAAAACCTGACAGATTTTCTCAATATCAACAAGGAACGGACTCCTGACAACGGCGCCTGCTGTCTTGGAGTTACTCCAGTTGGGTAATTTGTCGAGATGCCTCTGGTCAATACTCGCCTAATTGTCAATAAGACATTTCGCCTCAAAGATTTATTCAAGGTGAAAAAAACGGCGGAGACTGTCCGATTCCGTCTGGAGGCGTCAAAGTCATTCGGAGAATTTGCTTTGGCTGCCGGTCGGTAGGTTGATGTAACTTTTTCCCCCTGTGTTTGATCTCGGAATTGTTCAAATTGTTCTTTTAAATCCTTCTTGTCGAGTTTTAATTTACAGACCCTCTGGCCCAGTGTTTGCATCCCGACCTGATTTAACATACGCTAATACCCTGACTTATGAGTTTAATACTTTCTGTGATCCCATTCAAATGATTTGATACACTGCTGATCCATTCCAGCTGGGGTTTTTTTGTGTGTTTTTAAATAAGAATAATGAACTTTAGAAATAAATAATACATACTAATACTACCGCCAACTGCAGCGTAGGAGATTGGAGTAGATTTTGTGCTCTATTGCTCAACCTAACTTACTTGCTACACAATGCTGCAATAAATAGCTAAATGTAACATGCTACACTTTATCACTAACTTAATTTAGCAACATAGCGAATGCCAGTCCTCAACCTTGCATTATAATGGAAACAAAATCGAAAGAGCAACGGCTGGTATCTCAGGAAATGTGTGAGCTGATTCACTCAAAAGTCAGGGTTCAACTGTTTATCTCCTGCAGTGACGTGCAGTCAGTAGAGGCAGGGGGAGGCCGAGCCTCACCTGTCATCATGGAAAGAAAAAAATGCAAAATGAAAAAATAAATTAAATGGTTATATCTATTCAGTGATTTGTACTATAAAGTTATTTTCCTCGTAGCTTCAGCATTTTCTAGTTACTTTTTTTTTCAAAATCGCTAAAAAATTCACATTCACCGTTCAAATATGAAGAAGAGAAGTGCGTCGACGCGGCAACCAGCTGAGCCCACTATGGATTGCACAATGATTCTGCTAACTGTGCAAGCATGCGATGCACTGAGACCGTATTGCTGTCTCTGTGGATGTCATGATTAAAAAAAGACCTTTAATATATGAACTAAATTTCCATAGTTTACCTGATGTGTCTAATGTTTTTCATCAACAACTTATTAAGTGAGGCACGCAGTGACGGTGCCTCATGGTAGGGTATTTTTTGGAGATCTTATCAGGCCGTATGGCTCACAAACGGTGAGAGATGAATGTAAATCTCCAGGGCAGCTTCTCAACTTTTTGGCCCAGAAGGATGTCATTCAAACTGTGCCTGAAGCGACAAAGTTGCTCCGGCCGATGGTCACCGTTCTGGCCACGACAGCATCGGCGGAGCGCTCGTTCTCGGCACCGAAAATATTCAAAACATAAAGTCGGCAAAGGACCGATCGAGGACGACCGTCTTCACTGGCAGTGTTTTCCATTGAGACAGAGAGACTTTTAAAACTGAAGATAGAAATGAACGACTTCTGCAAGCAAGTTATCGACGCTTCAGAAGGAGCGAGGCGTGGACTTCATTTATAAGTAAAGGTAAGAGATAATAACCTTTTCTTCTATGTGCTTTTGTTCTATGCTACTAGTTGAATATGATATGATATTTTAAACAAAACACGTCAACTGCTGCCAATAAAATGGTGAATAAGCTACTCTGTAGGGTTCATATGTTTGTAAATCTGACTGAAATCTTGTTGTGGCAACTGGACTTGAATTCCTTCAGTCCAAATTCAAGTCCAGTTGCCAGATAACAAAAAGAATTTCCAAGTATTTTAATACTCAAAGTCACTGATGCAGCTTCCAAAGCTCCTTGTCATTCTATACAAAGTCTCTCTAGTTTTTACAGCCTCATCCGGCTATTTCACGAGCTCAGCCTCACTGTTTTGGTTACCGTCCCCTTTTCTTGAATCTGGTCTGGAGCCTAATCTTGAACGGACGAATCAATCTGCAGCTTTAGGGCGGAAACATGGAAAGACGGAGTTTAATGGACATATTCAAACGCATTCAAATTCACGGGTTACTGGCGAGTGACTGAAAGAGGGTTTTATCACTTTGAGTGACGGGATGAGGAAAGCCGAGACGGCCCGTCGAAAACTCAAATTTCCACGAGTAATGGTTTTCGCTCAGCGGCCCTTGAAAGCTCCAGAACATCTCTTTTTCCCAATTTCCCCAAATACCAGGTCCTGTTTCTCTTTAAACATTCTCCGTCCTTATTGTTATTAAATGCTATTATGCTAATTAGCTTTTTTAGAAATTTACCATCACCTGCTTACGGCACAAGTGACTATTTTAAACATGCAATAAATACATCCCCGCTGAAAACAAACAATTTCAATTCATTCAGCAAATCAAAAATGGGGTGATACTCAAAAGTACGGGAGAGTGAGAGGCTTAAATGTTGCATGTCTCTATATGAATGACTGTATGAAAACAACTAAGTTTGATGAAAACAGAAGAATCTATGATTTGATCGAGAGCATGGATGCACACGCTTTTTCTGCATGCGAGCTAAAATGTCAATATGACTCGCTTACTATAAAAATGCAAAACATTTCTTTATAAATATATTGAGAATTCTTTATGTGCAATCAGTGAGGTGCAGTCAGTAGAGGCAGGTGAGGCCGGGCCTCACCTGGCACCATGGAAAGAAAAGAATGTAAAATGAAAAAATAATTGGAATGGTTCTATTTATTCAGTGATTTGTACTATAAAGTTATTTCCACCTAACTTCACAATTTTTAGTCGTTTTTTTTACCAAATCGCTTAAAAAAAATATATTTTAAATATGAAGAAAAGACATACGGGGACGCGGCAGCCAGCGGAGTCCGCTATGGATTGCGCAATAACTGCACTGCCATGCTATGCGGCTGAGACCGTATTGCTGTCTCTGTGGATGTCACTATTAAAATTTTTAAACACTTTAAGCACTAATATATGAACTAAATTTTCATAGTTTAGCTGACGTGTATATTTATTTCGTCATCAACTGTAACGCGTTTCTGTGCCGAGCAATCGTAAAGCGGCAGCGAAGACACGCTAAGTGAGGCACGCAGTGACGGTGCCTCATGGTAGGGGGCGCCGCTGATCCCAGGGATCCTTTATACTACTCGGCTAAAGAATAATAGAATTAGCATTAGCAAGCTACAGTAAACAGTTAGCAAGTCAAGTGCAGCCATCCAGTTATGTTTTCCTCATGCTTGGCTTTATTTTCAAAATGGAGGATTACATAGCTAAACTGAAAGAATTTTCTAAGCAGGAGATAATAAGTAAGGGAAGACAGACGCCGGCGCTAACGGATTTGCTTCAGACTAGGAGACGGAAGACTCGGTCTTTTCAAACGGAGTACTTCACACGAAAGCGCTGGCTGTGTGGATGTCCAGTAAGAAAGGGCCTTTTCTGCTTTTCCTGCATTCTTTTCTTAACGTCTGACTATCAAATATGAGCGGTCGGCCACTTGCATTCAAAGTCAAATCGCACTAAAAACATTCGGGATGTCCAGGATAGATTTGGCTTTGAATGAACAGCAAAGACTCAACATCAGCATCCACGATGCTAAGCTAAAGGAAAACCGCTAAGCAGCGCATGGACTTCATTTACAAGTAAACGTAAGATATAATAACGTTTTTTTTTTAAGGTGCTTTTTCAATGTTACAGTTTGTATATGTAAAGAATGCTGATATGATATTTTTAACAAAACACGTTAACTGCTCCCAATAAAACGGTGAATAAGCTACTCCGTGGAGTTCATATGTTTGTAAATCTGACTGATGACGTCAGTGCCTCACCAGCCATGAACCTCACCGCACGTCACTGTGTACAATATATGTTGGCGCACCTTGCAAAACTGAATTTTTTACAAACCTACTAGCAGTACCTTTTGCTCGCTCTAAGTGATCTCAGGCAAAACTGTTCTCAGTTCTACTACCTCGGTGGTGGAACAAACTTCCGGAAGCAACAAGACTAGCATCATCCCTCTCAACCTTCAAGAAACAGGTAAAAACTGTTCTCTTTCAGGACTTTTTACTGCGCTGACGCCCCAGATCACGTTAGGCAGCAAGTTAGGCTATGCAGTGTGTGTGTGTGTGTGTGTACGTTTGTGTATGTCTTTGTCAAAAAAAAAAAAAAAATCACTAACCCAAGCTTACTGTTCTGTATATTTCCTGTGCATCGTGTATTTGCAAGTGTATTTGCAGTCCTTATGTCCTCTATTGTAAGTCACTTTGGATGAAAGCGTCTGCCAAACGCAATGTAATGTAATGTAATGTAACTGTATAAACCCATATTGCGGAGAAATATTGGGAGAAAAGGCTAACTCACATAACTAAGTGAACAACTGCCATTTTAGTTCCTTCACCCTTCCCCTCCTCAGCTCGCTTCCTCCCACTCGCGATGGAAGTGATACGTTTTTGGCTTCTTACTTGGTCCAGCTCCACCACGCATTTTAATACCCTTTCTGAAGTTTAAAAGAAATAAATTAGAGGATAACTCGGTAACTCGCTAGCTTGCTAGACTTTTGCAGAATCCCTTGCAATCTCCCCAGGCTACTTTTGCGATCGATCGGTAGATCGCGAACGATGTATTTAGCAGCCCTGATCTAGAGATGCGACAGATCATTTAGGAATGACGGTTATTTCCCAGCCTCTCTTTACTCCAACCCCAAACGCTCCTGATGGTTTGTCCAGTCCTGCTGCCATTGGCGTTAGAGTGTGTTTGAACAAGTGAATACGTTAAAAAAAAGAAACCGCTTTGGATAACATGCACCACTTGCCAACTTTCCAAGAGCAGTTCTTAATATTTTGTCAACCCTAATTCATGTTAATGGGATACATAAAAGAAATACCACTAGAGATCAACAGAGTTCTAAATAACAGTGTCAAAATTTCCATGACAGTAAATCAACACTTTTCTAAAACAAAACCGTAAAGTGGATTCTTCCCGGATCTGGGGATTTATTACAGCGCCGTTTCATTGAACTACACTGGTTTGACGTGCGGGGGGCTGCCCTGGATGACGGAAGGCATTCAAAAAACTGTCCCATCCAAGATGTTCATCTTGCATTATTTCCTCTATAATGCTCTTATTAATTTTTTATTTTATTTAGTTTTATTTTATTTTATTTTATTTTATTTTATTTTATTTTATTTTATTTTATTTCATTTTATTCTATTTTATTTTATTTTATTTTTTTATTTTATTTTAATTTAATCTTATTTTATTTTATTTCATTTTATTTTATTTTCCGTCTACAGTGCAAATCTCACACACAACTTATTGCATATATCTATATCTGTATTTCTGCTGCTGGCTTTCTACTGGGCCTCGGGAAACTAGTCTGGTTCCATTCTCTCAGCGTGGAATGACAATAAAAATCCTTGAATCCTTACATCTCAATGTTTTACTTTTAAAAGGACTGAAATCCCGAATCTCTTGCAAACAAACCTTTGTGGGAAAAGTTCGGCGTGAATTCATCTTGCTCCAATTTACCGGATTTACCTAAAGGCTCTGCATAAACGGGAATGATTTTCGGTTTAAATCCGAGGTCGCCTGTTAATTCTCCGGTGCTGAAAGGCGTTGCGAAAAAATTTATATTATTTTTCTTATTTCTCTCAAATATGTATATTCGAACTCGTGAAGAGCCGAGACTCGCGAGAGGCGCTCCGAACTTGTCGAGTTGCGTGGTTACAGTGAACCTTTGTGGGTTTTTTTTTCTCCCATGTCACTCGGCGCCCCGCAGATGTTGTACGAGAGGTGATGAAAACGTAAAAAGACGCAACCGGGCCGCACTCAAACCGGCGCTGCGGGCACGCCAGCTCAAGTTCGGGCGCTCTTTTGACACGCGCTTCTGCTGACCCGCCGTCTCCCGCACACATGCATGCGTCCGGGTCTCTCGTTCATTAATCTTCATTTCAACACACACTCCAGCCACAGTCAGCACATATGCTCTCGACAATCACTTAGCACTGTGGTCTTTCGCTTTACCGCGCGCACACACACATAAACAAGCTCTCAGAGGGCGATATCTGATTGCTGACACTGATATCGGGTCCCCCGCCCAGCCGCCCCCCGCTGCTGAGCTGTCCATCTGTCTGCCCGATCAGAGGACGGAGCCGGTTCTCCCAGCGAGGCTCCTGTCACTGTGCATTAGGAAAAAGCCGACGGCAGATCCGAGCTGACACCGAAGATAATATTGGCATCAACGGGGTCCTTTGGTTCCCGTTGAACGCCGGGATCGGAGCCGAGCGCGATGACATTGGAGGTGGCCGGGTTGAGTCTTTAGATTTCCACACCGTTGTGGCATCGGCCATTTTCTTTGAAATAGTCCGCGGCCTATCAGCGGCAGAAGACCATCAAACTGCCGAGGAGGTTGGGGATGCAAAACATCGTTGCGACGCTGAGCAGCTCCTTCACCCCATTTGCCCACATTTGCACTTGTTTATACGGTTTATATACTGCTCAAAAAAATAAAGGGAACACTTGAACAACACAATGTAACTCCAAGTCAATCACACTTGTGTGAAATCATAGCGTCCACTCAGGAAGCAACACAGATTCATTTTGACTTGTTTTAAGGACATTACATCAAAGTTGGATCAGCCTGGAGTTTGTTTTTACACTTTAATTTTGAGTGTGATTCCTAATCCAGACCTCCATGGATTGATACATTTGATTTCCATTGATCATTTTTGTGTGATTTTTTTTGTCAGCACATTCAACTGTGTAAAGAGCAAAGTATTTCATAAGAATATTTCATTCATTTAGATCTAGGATGTGTTTTTTAAGTGTTCCCTTTATTTTTTTGAGCAGTGTATATTGCCAGATTGTTTAGGTGCAATTTGCTAATACAAGCCGTATCTGTTTATATTGTAGCGTTTTAGTCAGGGAAACACCCATCTGTTTAATGAGCCATAGCTGCAATGCAAACTTGCAATATAACTAACTGTTCCTGCTCAATTCCAGGTAAAAAGAATTCATTGCACCCCAAACCACTCCTACATCATTCCCAGCAACCCCAAAACCACCCAGAAAACGAGCATCGACATAAACCCCAACATTTGTGACTCACTACGATACAGGACTGTCTCTGAAAATTAGAATATTGTGATAAAGTTCTTTATCTACTGTAATGCAATTAAAAAAAAAAAAAAAACTTTTTCATGATATTCTAATATTTTGAGATAGGATTTTTGAGTTTTCTTAAGATGTAAGCCATAATCAGCAATATTAAAATAATAAAAGGCTTGCGATAGTAATGAATCCAGAATGTATGACATTTTTGTTTTTGTAATTGCATTACAGAAAATAAAGAACTTTATCGCAATATTCTAATTTTCCGAGACAGTCCTGTATATATTGTTGACACTGTTTATTATTTATTTTTAGTTTTTTGATTCTTGCACTGTCTACTTTCTGCTGTGAGAGGTTGAAATTTCCCCACTGTGGGACGATTAAAAGAATATTCTATTCTGTTCTGTCCCCCGTTTACTGAGACGTTATTGTCCCATTTGATCAATATTTATACCGGCTGCATAAAAACGATAATAAAACATCTCAACATATCTTAGTTTGTTTAAAACTGTAAAGAAAACTTTTCACTTGCAGGCCGCCATTGTTGTCTCAGTGCCGTCCGGGTAGCGACGTCACGAGACTGGCCTTAGGCTCAGTCCTGATCATTTTTCCCAACGGTGCAAAAACATGTCATCTGTGCAACACTGATGGCTGGAGTCCGAAATGAACTTCAAAATCGAGACGAACAAAGATGTGGAGAGGCAAGAAGCCGCCAAAGTCGGCGTTTCTACGAACGGCAACCGCGTTGCTATGCTAATATCTCTCAACTTTTTGTTATCGGCTGTTCACCGTCGACTTACAGATCGCTGTGCTGACTGTCAATTTCCTCCGCGAGATGCTACTCGTGCAGTAGCGGGTTGTTGACATCCTCTCAGGAGAACGTCCAGCATCTCCCGCCTGTGGTGTTTTCTTCACTCGTTTCCTGAGGACCTTTTGTTTCCTTGTGAATAAAACTATTGGCACGGTGTTTGGCTTTCGCGACCATTTAAAACTGGCAGCACCGTGAGCTCTTAGCTTAGCTCGGCTAAATGATCTGGAGAAAAAGCGTCAAGAACACAGCTTTTTTGCAGGTTTTGTACGTTTAAAAGTAATTTCCCACTCCTTTCTTCTCTTCTTTTCCCCTGTGGAGCCACGTAGCCTAGCATGAGTCCCTTTGGTACCCTTTGTCGGACCGGAAATTGCACCCAAAAGCAGCACGATGTGGCATTATTACCACTTATACTGTACCAAGCTAAAGCTAACGCTAGCGGAAAGCCAATGTTTACACGAGCGACCTCCATACGTCAACAATGCAGCATGCATTGTGACAGAAAAGCAATGGCGGTGCCCCTGGGTTCAAATCTGAGTTATAAATTAGGATTTTTAAAGAATTAACCATTCTTCGTGTTTTTTTAACATTCATATATGAGACAAACAGTAAAGAATATTTATGCATATTAGTCCTCGTGAGCAGGGTTCCCTTTCAGCACTTCGGGTCGCATCGGCGGACAACTTACTGAGCCTGTCCATGTAAAATCCTTACTATTTCTTCCCATTTCTCATCTCATGAAAAGCCTAAAAACCATAATAATCTAATCTTCGCGTGCGTTTCTGACTCGACGTTTAAAATCCAAGCCGGGACGATTCAACCCGGTCCTCTCATTGCCTCAGATTCACCACAGCATAGACAAATAAACCCCCGGCTTATGTTTAGCCCGGAAAATCAGCACCGCCAAATAATCCAGTCCTTTGGTTTATTATGATTTTTCACGCCATGCATTTTAGATGAAGCCCCGGGCACGAACGGGCTGGCGGGGGGGAAAACCAGCCACTTATCCATTGTATATTTCTTCCCCCTTGAACATCTCCTGTTCCGAAATATGCATTCAACCCCCTCGTCTTTTTTTTTTTTTTGGACGCAACAAATACAAACGACGTCTGTGCGTTTGATTTAAAAAAAAAAAAAAAAAGAAAAAAAAAAGAAAAAAGCACCCGCTGTTTTTAACACCGTCGAATTCGAGCCGTGTTATTTCACTCCTGCGTCCCCCAGCTGCGGCTGAGTTGTCAGTGAGTCATTTGTGTTGCTGACTGGGGGCGACAGGAAGGTTTAGGTGCTGTAATCAAACGCTCGCTGTTCCCCACAGGCTCGTTACGACGCTCCAAATCTGCACTAATTGGCCGGTAAGTCACGTTGCAGCCTGATACCCTGTCTGTCCGTGAACCCCCCCGAGAGGGACGACGGAGAAACCCGCCTTATTATTTTCAATTTGTAACGATATATAACCTCCGCTTGGTTTTCCCGGGCTTCCTGAAAATCACAGCTGCATGAAATACACACCTTATATTGCTAAAAATGTATATATTAGTTTTGATCTGGACGTGCAGGGGGCCTTCCAAACATATTCAACTCCAACCATTCGCAGCTTCTCTATTTTAAAGATTACAACACAGATAATTAAAGACCTATAGATAGATAGATAGATAGATAGATGGATAGATGGATAGATGGATAGATGGATAGATGGATGGATAGATAGATAGATAGATAGATAGATAGATAGATAGATAGATAGATAGATAGATAGATAGATAGATAGATAGATAGATAGATAGATAGATAGATAGATAGATAGATAGATAGATAGATAGATAGATAAAATAGCATCAGACATTAGTTAGCTGCCTGCTCTGTCAGGCTAATTCATTTATCGGTTTATTTTTTTTTCATTCATTTTAAAAAGACTTTATTCATTGCTGCAAGATTGCTAGAATCACAGTTGCAAAAATGGCCACTACCGTATTTTGGTGGATTTAATGGCGAGATCTTTCCCGTGAACTTTGAAAGTGCAGAGATGTCGGTCTGATATGACCGGTCTGATAAAAAAATTAAAATCTGTTGGTAAACAGTGACAAAAAGTGACAAACTGATCTGCTGTCACACTTTGAGGCTGTGAGCTGAGAGATGTCTCCTTTTTACAAACACATGTTTTTCTCAAATTCTTGAGAAATAAAATTGGATGTGAATAAGAGGCAGAGGGGAAGTTGGATACGCGATCCGTGTTTTTAGGGCTACTGAACAACATTCTTGCACGGGGACTCCCCGGAACTAGAGACCGAATCCGTAATCGTTTTCACTATCTATCACAGAAGAAGGATTCGGATCTAAATTTCCGTATTTCTGATTCTTTCCCGCATTTTGACGAAAGCCTCGGTTTCTGTTCCCGACTCCGGCCCACCCGGCAGGCTTCTCGGGTAGCAGCTAAACGGAAGGGAGCGATGGTGGGAAAACACGGAGGCCCGGGGTCAGCGTGTCACCGCCACTTAGCGTCCGACGCACTTTTTTTTTTTTTTTTTTTTGCCACTCCACACACACACACACACACACACACACACATAAAAAATGTCCCAGCCATCAGTTTGCATGTGGCATCAGAATTCTGACAAAGACAAGCTGGCCCTGCAGTCTCGTTTATAACAAGCTCCAGCTGAGGTTGGATATAGCCTGCTGCGTGCGGATATATATATATTTAGTTGTGTGTGTGTGTGTCGTCTAGAATCCACTATGAAAAAAGAAGCTTATACACTTCTCCTCTTTTATTTCCTGTTCCTGCCCCCTCACCATTCAAGGCAAATGCGTCCCCGTCGTGTGTGTGTGTGTGTGTCAGAGCGTGTGAGCCCTCTTATCGGTTAAAACGAACAATCGCGCTCGTTCACGAACCGATCCTGGACTCTCTCGGTTTTGCTTCTCCTCCTCAGCTGTGAGCGATTAAATCTGGCCGGAGGAGGGATGGAAGGTTTAGAGGAGGGGACGGGGTACTCGCTCACTCACTGAGTAATGGCTTCCAGAGACCCCCGACTCCCCCCGGCCCTGCGCAGCACAAGGGCTAATCAGGAGTGACGTCTCGCCCCGTTTGGACAGTGTAAAGGCAGCCCCGCTCCTGTCATGCACGGACGCGGACAGCCAAACCGCCCCACTTTCCCCTCGCCGCAGGACCCCACCAACGGGCCACTCGTCCCTGCCACAACCATCTGACATGGATATGTTTGGAGGGAAAAGGAGAAAAAAGGGAGGGGAGGAAAAAAAAATGGGAGGCAGAAAAAGGCCCGCGTACAGTGGGGCGGTTGTTGCGGCGTGTTGATTTTGTGTTTGTGCGTTAAACTGACTGTGTGTTTAATGGAACATTGGAGCGGCCGGGGAAACCCATCATGTTCATTTAACGGCACGGATCTCAGGCAACAGCGAAACAACCGCGCCGCCGCGTGCGCGTTCGCGACGTGGTCGGCTGATTTGTGCTGTTTTCATGGTGATTGGTTTCCATCTCCGCGCCGAGCGCTAAAACCATTGACAGAACCCCCCCCACCCCACCTTCCGCGCCGGCTCACCCTCTATTCATTTTTCAATTCCGCTTTCATCAGCTGCCGCGGCCCTGTTTCTTCCCTTTTTTTTTTTTTTTTTAATTTTTTTTTTTTATTTATTTTTTTTTTCCATTTTCCTAGTCGATGACAGAAAGCGTGTGAAGTGTGAAATTAGAAGGAGCGTATATAAACGGTATTGTGCTGCGCCGAGGACACGTGAACGATCGTAAACTATTGCATAAGCCAAAAGGCAAAATGCATTACTCCCGAAGTGAAATAGAATACACGGCCGTGTCTCGGAATGACAGCTGCGAGCTCAGGATGATTGTGGAAATTCTGCCTATTGGATTTTTCGCAATCTGCACACCCTGCGAGGAAGCCTACGCCGGTGTTTTGGCATTCGCCGAGACATTCTAAGCAAAGTTTAAGTGTGTTATTTTGTCCTTTTGGGTTTTCGCTGCAAAGGGGCTTCTGTTCTATTTCACCCCTTGGCACATACTCACTCACACACACACACACACACACTCCCATGCATGTATATACATACATCTCGACCCCCTCCCCCTTCCACCTGGGCTGTTAGACAGAATAAGATGTTGGCACAAAGGATGCCTGGAGAAGGAGGTCAGGGGCTCAAGGGCAGTCGGGTCCCTCGGATGTCCGTCAAATTGACAGGTTCCGCAACTTTAAAACTCGGGACCCACCCTGGATCCTATTTTCCCTCCCTTTTTTTTTTTTTTGCAGACACACGCAGATGCTGACATACCAGGCCTGAAAAGTAGCCCCGCAGCGTAGGGGAGACCAGCTCTCTGCAATTAGGACATTCTGCGGCCATGAAATCATTTTGAAAATTAGCTCCAGGAAGCTCGGGAGAGGAGACAGAGTTCCGAAGAGACGTGAAAGAAAGGGAAGGAAAAAAAAAAAAAAAAAAGACTGTGAGAGAAAGGGTGAAGTTTGGGGAGGAGGCGAGTGTTCTGGATCTCCTCACGCGGTCGAACCAAACAGGCCACATGTGCAGGCAAGACGGGAATGAAAGAATTTAGAATGATCCCAGATAATAACGGCTGTTAAGATTAACAATTAATCCTCTGGCCTCATGACATGTTAGATTTGGATCTGGGGAAATGGCACTAAGAGGTGTAAAAGGGCTCTAACAAGGACTCCATGAGCTTAAATAAACCGCGTGCACGTACGTGCGCCTCCGGTGGTTAACAGTGTCCAGGTCCCCGAGCCTGACAGGAGAAGGAACCAGGGATTGGATCTCACCTCACGGCCGCTGAGACAGACCTGCGATACGTTCGTCTTTCTTCCCCGTCTCGAAAAAAGAAAACGATATCTGCGCTATTTTCTGTCATCCCCGTCGCCTTCGGTTTAACCCGCCTGGGCTTTTACGCAATCGCGTACATTTCGCCTCACGATTCTTTACAAAAAAACAATAAATAAACCGTCTTTTTCTCAGCGCGACCACGTCCCATCTTCGTGATCACTAGCTGTCCCTGTTGAAAGCGTGTATAAATCTGCGGTATTGCGAGGCAGTCGGCGGGAAAGGGTGATTGAGAGTTTGAAGGAAAAGGTTTAAATTACAATTACAGAGGAGGAAGAGCCTTCATCGGGGAGCCGTAAGGACAAACGGCAAATCAAACGCGATCCAAAGTGGAAATTTTCCATCACCTTAATCCAGTAGTATCCCACTGACACTCCAAAGGGGCGCGTATTTGTTAAACAGACGCCGGTTGCTAGGCGGTCGGCGCAAATGCGAAAGCGGAGGGAGCTGTCAGAGCTGTGACATCGAGGTTTTTTTTGGATTACGTCAGAGTAAGCAAAACGCACCGTCTGCTAA
The DNA here is from genome assembly GCF_037954325.1 of Fistularia commersonii. NCBI lineage: Eukaryota > Metazoa > Chordata > Actinopteri > Syngnathiformes > Fistulariidae > Fistularia > Fistularia commersonii. The sequence goes on from NC_141307.1 coordinate 11,132,646, forward strand.
GATCTCGCGAAGACGATCTCGTGTCGCCGTGAATGTGTTTACGTCAGCTGACGGTCGGGCGATGACCGCGCAATCAGGGCGGGACGCTAATCAGGCAACGGGAGACGCGTTTTTGTTTTTTTAGAATTCCTTTAGAAGCAGACAATGGCGGCGGCGGGCTGTTTTTGCGGTATCCACAGCAGCCGTCATTGTGAAATCAGGTTTAGCTGAAAAACACTTGGCAATAGCATTAGCCATCTTGATTAAAGGCTGTAGGCTTATGTTTCTGCTGATGACATGCAAGTTTCCCAGTTTTGTCAGCCTTATCCTCAGTGTGAGGTTGATTATGTGTGTTTGTGCGTGCGTGTCCACTGTCTGATTAGCCGTTGTTTCTTTTCGGTGTCCGCGGTCCTCCGGCTCTTTGATCACAACCCAGGCCTGTCGAGGGCCGGAAGGAAAGCCTGTTTCAGGAAGTGTCTGTCTGATACTGTGCAGCTGGCCTTTCTGGTCGCCTCCATGCCGATCGGTAATCTATTCATCTGAGAAAGAGGAAAAAAAAACGCCGTTCCTGTCGTTGGTCTTTCTGAGATCTAGCGACTGTAGGATCCTGCTCTGAATAGAAGGTGCGGTTTTTTGTTTGTTTTTCGCCCGGTGATTGGCGTCCTGTTGAGAGACGTGACAGAAATACCCGCCGCTTGCAGACCATGACTCAACGGCCCGGTGTAAAAATCTTCATCCTCTGTTTTTAAACAAGGATCCAGGAGCCCCACTCAGACACAGTAATGATGTCATACTCGGGAAAATCAACACTGGGACAGCGAGAGGGAAAATAAGACTTGAAGTGCTTTTTTTTTTTTTTTTTTTTGAGGAAAAGAGAGACGTTGGGTGTGTTTTTCTGGGTGCCGCGGTTGAAAGCGAGCGCTGCGGTTTCTGAACGGCGTCGGGTTCGCTAACAAAAGCACGTTGAAACAATGACATTGGGTGAAATTGTGAATTACATTCGGTGAGGTTTGGGTAAAGAATGTACTTGTTTTTCACCAAGTTCTTGATCACCGGGTATTTTGCCTCGTGAAAGCAGGACATTCATATTTGGCATATTATTTCAGTATTTAAGTTTTTTTCTGCACGCGGTCTCATACCGACTTAAACCTGTGTAGTCACGCCACTTGTTTTTCTTGATTTGACGAGATAAAATACAGGAATAAAGTGACTACAACTAGCATCAAATAAATAACAACAAAAAGCCTACCCGGCTGTGGTGCGGCTACAAAATAAGTTCTATGAATTTCTGATAATTTCATGCAAATGGTCACTGGTTTTATAACTCTTTCACACCTCGCACTTTCAAAGCACTTTGCACCAGATAGCATTCACACACACACACACACACACACACACCGGGATGTCCGGGATGCGCTTCGCCCTGCAGGCAGAGGCAGTAAACAGAAGTTTCTCACTATTGCTAGCAAGTATACCCGTGTGGTAAACATCATCTGTGCCGTTTTCGTAGCAATTTGGCACAATAACCTTTAGTAAGCCCATCAACCCGGGAGACCAGGAACCTCCACAGGTCCATCTCGGGGGTGGTTCTGAATCTGGTAAAGGAATCGAGTGGGAACACGGCATCTGTTAGGGTACAGGACTGTTCACCGGTGATGGAGAAAGTGACAATCAGGCCAAAGAAATCTGGGTTTGAGAGGAGGGTCAAGAGGTCACGGTGGCCCAGAGGTGAGTCCAGGTAAAGGAAGCGGACGGACGACCCGGTTTCTGCCACGTCTGGGCTGAAAATCAGCTGTGGCCAGTGTTGAACGGTGGCGAAAACCTTTGGAGTATCTTGCAACTGACCTGACTTTCCTTATGTCGTGTTGGCAGCGAAGGTCGCCTCTGGGCCATTTCAGAGTCTCTCCTCTGGAAACACCCCGGATCTTGATGAGATTCAGCTGAAGACACTTCAGTGACTTCCACAATGCCAAATTTTCCCATTTTATTTCGACGTCGCTTTCCTCTCCGCTAGCCTCCCACTGTTTTATAAACACGACTGTCGGTTATTTGCCCATTTCAATCGCGCTTGGAAATGTATTCTACCACTGACCGGGCGCACCAGACTTTCCTTTGTACGCGATTCAGGTTCGGCGTGACATCGACCTCAATCCATACAATCCACCCAATTCTGGTTGTGTTCATACCGCCATCACAGAAAAAAAGATGGGATGTGACGGAATATACCAGCACATGCATTCCATGCCATTCTGGGCCTCTCAAAGGCAATTTGGAGGACAGAGAAAACGCTGATGTTAGCAGAAAGCAATCTTGCCTACCCCGATCCCTGAACAGACGTATTATGCTGCTGCCGGGGTGAAGGGTGAGAGGTTAGAGGCGGAGGGGGGGGTTTTACCTCGGATGACAGCTCTCTCCCTCATCCATAGGCCAGCTGCCTTGCAAAGACACACATATGCTGATATTCATGCATAAGCACACTCTACACATTAACCCACTCAACCTTCGTACCCCCCCCACCCCCTCCTCACCGAGCCCCAATCACTTCTCCGGGTTTTGAACAGAGACTTTTCACCGTTTGATGCCAGCATTATTCACCCGTCTCCCATGCAGGTGCTTTATGTCTTTGCCAGATCTGTCCCGCAGGCATGGTTTCAACTTGCCTGCACTTTCTCTCTCTCTCTCTCCTTTCGGTCATCTCTGGTGGTAGCCGGTGGTGGCGGATAAGACGTGTTTTTCCGGCGCGATCGAAGAAAAAAAAGTCTGCCGAGAAGGGAGCGAAAGGCTCGGGCCTGCTGGGGCAGATGTTAAACACACCGCGACTGAAGGGAGGCAGAGCGTGAGATAGGGCTACCGTCGCCGCCTGACGTGGCGAAACGAAAAAAAAAAAAACACCTGACGCGGTACAAGGACGGGTTCGTCGAAAGTGTGTGAGATCGCATACTTATACGAATGTAATCCGGATATCTCTGGGAAAGCTGCCGAGCATCACGGGCGAATAAGCTACGTATTCTCCCCCCGCGGCGCGATGTAGGTCCGAGACGTCAAGGTGATGGAGATCGGCGTCGGCGTCGGCCGCGGGTTCGGTTGAACACGTGCGCCGGCCCGTGAGCGCTCAGCGGATCTCCTCCTCCTCTGTCATCCCTCCGTCTCTCCCATGGTTTTCCTCCCATGGTTTATTATTACGGTATAATCGTTCCCATCTGCCTGTCAAGCCACCAGGCGGACCGAGTTCGGGAACAAAAGACGGCGAGAGAAAGAACGAGAGGGCAGGAGCGATTTTTCTCTCCAACGCAAACAAACCCCCTTCCCCCTCCCCGCTCGCTCTCCAAGTCCCTCGTCAAACCGGATCAGAATGCCGCGGAGTCGCTTTTCCCTCTCCGTCCGGGATATCGTAATTTAGAATGACTTCTGGACAGCTTCACGCGCAATTTGGAATTCAGCAGATCTTGGCGAGGAAACGGCGTTCGAGTTAGCGCCGTATTACATTACTGTTTACTCATGGTCCGTCTTGCCATCTCACATCCTCCTCTCCGAGGCCGTCCCGCGTGTCAGATACGCGGTCGCCCTTTGCGAGACCGCTGTAAACGCACTTTTAAAAGAAAAACCAAAGGAAGTTTCTAATCGGAGTCCCGATAAACTCGGAAGCGTCAGGAAAGGGAAGTTTAAACGCGTACGGTTCCGTCTCCCGGCGCTGGTTCCTAAATGTCGGGGCGATGCTCGGTGGCTATCAGCTGTGTTGTAAAGTGTGTTTGATGTGCACATCTTTGGTTCGGCGGAGGGTCGAGGGAACAGGCGCTCGTAAACCATACAAGGCTCCCCAGTCTTCTGATCTCCAATCAGATTAGCCAACCGCCCAATTATAGCCAATTCAAGCCAATTAAATCCTATTATGACCAATTACGGATAGTTAGAATGCCCCAGAGATTGATAGCTCGGGGAGATGGGGCAGCCGACTGTCACTATGGTGAAACTCCGACACTTGTTTTTTGTTTTTTTTTTTCCTGCTGGCCAGTCGCTCCATCTCTGTCAAAACGCGGCGGCAAAGACATCTGCCCTCTTTTAAAAAAAAAAAGAGAAAAAGGGCAAGAAAGTGGAAAGCGTTGAGATGCTGTCGAAAAGGACCACAGATGCAGACGGGAATGATGTGTAAATAACGTTTCAACAATATCTCAGTAGGATAAACTGAGTGAAACATCCTGATTGGCATGTTATTTTATTTTTTTGACCGCTTTAGCAATTCATACCGGATAATTCAGCCACGCTGGAATGCGTAATCTTTTTTTTTTTTTTTTTTAGATTATTTCGAGACTAATTTTATTTAAAATAGCAAATGCTGCAGTTTTGTATTTGGTATTGTTTTACCCTTGGCGGTATATATTTTTATAACAGTTCAAGCCCTCTCAATGGGTACTATGGAATGTCTATGTTATTGTACGGCTTTGAGTTTCGGACTGCCAGGGCGATGCTGTTTGTCTTGGGTTGATATGTGATTTTTCACATATATACATAGATATTTCTTCCTCGTAGACGTCACGCGGACCCCGGGATGGAAAAAAACGTTTTTTTTTCGTGTTTAAACCGGACGTCGTCGGGATCCGCCGCCTCGGGCGGGTCATCAGGCGGCGGGCCGGGTGTCAGTCAGAAGGTCAACTTCTGACCGTGTCCTGCCCTTGTGTCTTGTTATCATTTATTCCAATTAAAGCAGTGATAGGCTAGGCTTTCCCTTTAGACAATTCTGTTTTCCATTCCACAGAGCAATTGATGTTATCCCTTTGATTAAAATCACTACTCAGATATTCAGCTGTAATGGCTGACAGAGAATAATGAGGGCCCCCTTGCAGCCAAGATAAAGTGCAATAAGTGCAGACCATAGTCTTTTGCTATTGTGAGCATTTTGAAGATTGAAATAATTACTGCAAAATAGTTACATAAAAGCTTCCTTCTGCTTCACTTAGTCAGATTTCCAAGATAGCGCCTGCAGGTTTTTTCGAAAAGGAAGCCGAGCAGCGCCGGAATAACCAAAGCCACAGGAGAACCAAGACTTCACGGTGACCTGAATTCGGATGACCCCTCGAACACCGGCTTCCTTTTCTAACATTAATCAGGTTTTCTCCACGTATCTCATTTTTGTCCGTCACACACACCCTTAACTCTCTCTCTTTTTTTGATTTTTTTTTTTTTTTTCCATGAGTTATACAAGTGTATGCCTGTTTGGGGCGTGGGGGGGGGGGGTTCAAAGGAAACATTGAAGATAAACAAACAGCGGACGAATCATGGAAGGCTCTGCACTGATTGCGCGTCAGATCGACTCGGCTCTGGTTTATTTGTCTAAGTCGGTGAGATAAACATCGCTGCGACCTTATTTCGGGCAAGAAAAATGAACCCACGAGAGGATGAAAGAAAAAGAAAAAAAAAAAAAAAAAACGCTTTCATGTGTACAAACCCTTAATCTAAAACGCACCCACAGACGCATCACGCAAACGCAGTCACGCATTTTGGGATGAAGATACCGCTTTAAGGGTTGCCATCCACGCCGGTCACCGTGGAAGAGAGCGGAGATTAAAACAATGAAACCTTAAGAGTTTGTCACCAGGCATAAAGGACAGACGCGTCGAGGGTACGACAAAAAAATGAGACTTGTAGACTGACGGAGAGAGCGTGAGGAACCGACAGGGACTTCATGAGATGAGGAGTTGATGAACAAATTTAAAAAAAAAAAAAAATATTAAAAGAGATCGCATACATACGAATGAGGATCGGGGGGGTGCGAAACAAATGCTCGCAAAAAAAAAATCCGGGGGTTGGTAAAATAAAAAAAGAAAAAGGCCGAAGGGAGCGTGGGACAGTCGGTCACGGAGTAAGAGGTCGGCGGGTGCAAAGGGTGACGGGGGCAATGGGTGCGCAGCTTGGGATCAGATGGGCGCCAGGCTTGCTGGGCTTCGGAAACGTTGTTTTTAAATTTGCGCTCGATGACTTCGTAAGTTAGGGTGGACTCGGGCGGAGATGCCTGTCCAAAGAGCAGGATGGTCTGCTTACATCCCGGGCACCAACGGACACCCAGCACACATTGCGAAAGGCGAAATGTCCAAGTACGACTGGAGTTTTTACTCCGAGATTCACCAAACACATGCGTGCACGAGCACGCTGCTCCGCGGTGGCAAAGTGAAAAAACAGCAGAGCGGTGACAGGCGGCGTGAAAAGGAGAAAGAGCCAGGAGGAGGAGGAGGAGGAGGAGGAGGAGATCCGGCTGAAAGAGACAGAGGCCCTCAGTGGAGGAGGAAAAATGCCCATGGAAAGGAAATAAAAAAAAAAAAAAAAACAGGAAAAAAGGAGACTTGTTTAAAAGATGGTGAGGACAAGAGAAAGAGAGAGAGGGCCAGGGAGAAGAGGGGAAAAAAAAAGAACGAGGAGTCGCTGAGAAAAGAAGCGAGAAGTTGAAAAGATTACTTTCAGGTTCAGAGACGCTCTTTCTGGCTGCTTACTGGCTGTCACTCAGTGCCTGGCCCCCCAGCGGAGGGACGGCCGGCTCTCATTGGTGTCATTCACCTGTCAATCAACCTGACAGCTCGACCATAGGGCCTCATGTTTCTGTGCGGAAACTGTCCGTCAGCCGCGCAACAGCTGCGCATGACATCACCCGAGATCGGGTTTTGCAACGCACACAAACTGCACGCGTGACGCAGAACATGCATGTTGGGTTTGGAAATGCGGATAATGGAAATAACGTAACGTCGACACCTTTTCTGCCGATTGGGCGACGCGCCGTTACGCACGACATCTCTCGCTCGCGCGGGTCGAGTCCGCGTGGATTTCCCTCCGCCGACTTGCCAATCCACTGGCTGTCCCTTCTTCCAATTTGCCCCTCAAAAGCCCTTGTTACTGGCACGACAACAACCCCGGGACATCTGCACTGTGTAACCTACACAACCTCTAGAAGACTCACACACACACACACACACACACAAAATCAGAAACAATTATACGTACACTCGACAGCTGGAAAGTATGGTAGCCAAAGAGGAAAAGCGTATTTGTGCATACGACTTAGCTAATTAGGGCACGCAAACTCACACACACACGCACACACACACACATATACATAAATGTGCAACGGTGTGTGGATATATTCTATTCGCTCACATACAAGCGCACCCAAACTCATCAAGGGAATATATATACATACATTTTTAAATATACATATATATATATATTAGACTGCCTGGCTGTGAAAAAGCCAACTATAGTCTCCAAAAACAAAGGCCCATATTGTTAATAATGATATGGGTGAACGTCAACAAACACACACACACAGTTCAAGCTGTTGTGGGTACGATGTCGTCCGCCCGCCCGAATTCTCTGATATGAGTTTGGGGTTTAGTCTTTAAATTTGAACCCTTTCTACGTTCGGTTGCCAATGACGCCGGCATAATTTTCCACCTCTGTTGCACAAAACTGATGATACGTTATTTATGTATACATATATATGTGTATTTGCTTAAATGTGCTTAGTTAGTGCAATATTTATGTTGCACTGCAAGTAAAACTACATGCATTACAGATGTTAATTCATAAAATCAAAGCGGTGGAATGATTCCCAGCTACGCCACAAGAAGATACCGCCATTTGAATTTATTTTGATGTTATGACTTATATGTTATCTATCCAAAACCACGTTTGTTTGTTTTTTTTTCATTTTTCCAACGTCGGAATAAAGACGCCGGTGTTTTTCTAATTTATATTAATGTCATGAGACCAGGTTTGCGAACTTGTGCGTGCAGGCGAGCCGCACACATTTGCGCAGGCACGTAGTGAACAGACGCAGCAGATGGGGAATCGGGAACTACTGAAACATATCATTTTGACAGGAGTTATGACAAATGACTGTATCGTCTCGGAGAGGAAATTCCTCTCGATCCTCGCCGGTGGCTTTTTAGGTTTGTTTACTCTCGTTCTCTGTCCTACCGTTCTTCCTCCTCCCCACGTCGGAGTCATCTGGGATAGTATTCGGTGATTTGAGGTCATTATTTTTTAAAAGCGTTCATTCACGCCGATGTTATTGAACCGACCTTCTCCGCTAGGGTTCAAGCAAACCGGGTGTCCTTATTTTTAAATTACAAATCAGCAAAGACGGCGGTGCCAATTATCACGGGATCCCCTTGTCTTATTCATTTTAGAGATTGTGACTATATGAGGCGATTCCCATTCTGAAATTTCCGCTGTCTGTGGTGGCAAAAACCCGACACGATGCCCTCCCGGAGCCCCACCTCCGACTTCTTTCCCCCGCACGCTCCTCAGGCGGTCTAAATCCGCAAATGTTTTTTTTTTTTTTTGTTTTGTTTTTCCACCAATCAAACAAAGGCATGTGGACATTCTTTAGCGACATCAAGCTCTGCTGAATGTACTCGCCTGTCTGTGCTGTGTTTTGTTCATTCGTGAAAGCGGCCTGTTCTGCACCCGGACAGACCAGATTCCTCAAATGCCTCGCGTGGATGCTTAAGGGATCCGGAATTGTTGCTCAGACACTGTTGCTCACAGTTGCATCTCTTTGATTCCGGGATTTCTGCTCGCGAAAAAAAAAAAAAATGTATATGATTGTTTGATTTTCTTAAAATGATAGCCTTATGTGTCAGATGTATACCGATGTGTTGATAGACGGTGACAAAATGGGCTTTTTCTGGAGCGCAACCATTCATTTCTGCTTCCTCTCCCCATTCATCCGTCCTAACCAGATGTACCTCTCCTGGCTCCGGGTCTGGCGTATGGCAAACAGACAAGAGGACTACTTTGAAAATATGCAAATTTGAAAATACAAGCATGTGGACATCATTATCGCAGCCTCGATCATTCAAGCGCTCTCTGAATAATCCCGTGGAGAAAAAGAGCACGCGTGACCGTCTCACACGTCTGTGCATGGTGGGTACGTTTTTCCCAACACGCGCCTGTTTCACGGGGACTTAAAAAGCCTGTTGTTACTTTATCATAACTCATCCTGCTGGGAGATCAACTGCTCACGGAGGCATGTTGTACTTATACAGTATCAAACACGGGATGTATTTTTTCATGACCGCCATGTGCAGATCATTTAAAAACGATGACTGTCAGACGAGCAGAATGGATGCATTCGCCGTTGTATTACATTTCAAAGCGGGTTGCTATTACCTACATAAAGCAGTTCAAAAGCTGTTCGACTACAACGCCAGTGCTTAAAAAAAGGACGTTTAAAATCCGCGCATATTAGTTACGCGAAAAAGCTTCCCGCCTGGCCGAGGAGCCGCACAACAGATAACGGTGTCACAAAAAAACCTACATATGTGTTCTTCACGGCGCCCCGGCTGGGATGCTTTATAGCACTCGGACAGGTCCGAAGAAAAGAGTGGCGCTCGGTCTCTCCCTAAATCTGCCTCTGTTTGGCCCTCAAAGTGCTCTCGTGCCAAATGAGCGGTATAAAGCATGCCCTGAGGCACGGCCCAAAACGACACCCAAACAGCAAAGCTGTCAGCCCATGAGCCAACACACTAAAACATGAGTGCAGCCGAACTGTCGGGTTTTATAGCCTACAACTTCGAGTCACAAGCCCTCTAATGCTCCGTTTAACAAGCTGAAAATCCTCCATTTATTCCTCTCCATCTCCCTTTAGGAGTTCCTGTATTACGATTTGCAAACAAAGATGGGCTGAGGGACACACAGAGTAGTTTGGAATGATGTACCTTACATGCTGAGCCGTTTTATTATTACATTTAAACCGCTGCGTTCTGGCGTTGTTTTTTTAATTGATTATTAATACTTAATTCCCTTTTTACACCGACCTATCACGCCCTGCTTTAAGTTATTGAGAGCAACACGATAGCCGTATTGATTTACACATATTTAGTGTAAAATGAAAAGACACCTTTTAAAGCTGTGAAAACCATGAACGACACTTTCACTTCGTATCAGTGAAAATATAAAGATAAAAATTCCCATGCAGGCGGCTTTTCGTTAACAGTGTGTGATAATGTTATTGGAGGTTGACTTCTCAATAGGGACTTGGACCATGGACATCTTGGGGGGAAAAGATAGAGAAATGAAAACCAAAAGAGTTTTTTTATATGTGTATGTGTGTGTGTATATATACATATATATACACTGCTCAAAAAAATAAAGGGAACACTTAAAAAACACATCCTAGATCTAAATGAATGAAATATTCTTATGAAATACTTTGCTCTTTACACAGTTGAATGTGCTGACAACAAAATCTCACCAAAATGATCAATGGAAATCAATTGTATCAACCCATGGAGGTCTGGATTAGGAATCACACTCAAAATTAAAGTGTAAAAACAAACTCCAGGCTGATCCAACTTTGATGTAATGTCCTTAAAAGAAGTCAAAATGAATCTGTGTTGCTTCCTGAGTGGACACTATGATTTCACACAAGTGTGATTGACTTGGAGTTACATTGTGTTGTTTAAGTGTTCCCTTTATTTTTTTGAGCAGTATATATACACACACACACACACACACACACACACATACGGGATCTCTTCAGTGAGTTGTGGATCACCCGTGGGGCCTCCCACCAGCACCTCTTCTAAGCGGCATTCGTGGAGGCATCCTTATCAGATGCCTCGCTCCATGTTGAATCTGCGAGACCCCCAGTGGAGAAGCTCATTTCCTACCAGCCACCCTTAAATATGGAAACGCACCCTGGTCTTCAAGTCCACGGCGCGAAAATCAAAATAAAATCAGGGTAATCTGCCGAAAATTTTCCGCCAGTTTTTCACCGCAATATCCAAACTATCCATGCACTATCCAATATCCAAACAATTTGATTAACTTGGCAATAAAACAAACCCAATAAAATGGCAAACTACTCGAATGATTTCTCGACGTGCTCTTCTCAGCGGCAGGAGAAACAGATAGCGAGCGACGGACTGAGGGGCTCCGGGGAGGACACGGGTCATTCTCTTTGCTCTCCCGTCAAGATCTCAGCAGATAGGATGAAGTCTTCATCGGCGTTACACTCCACAAGTCACAATCTTGTGAAACCGGGGCCGGGGTCCCACGGCAACCTTGTCGCTCCAAGCCCCCCCCCCTCGACGACAGAGGGCAAAGAGACACCAGCAAAGCTCTATCATGGGTATTAGCTATGGTTATCAGTTGCTTTAAACAGGGCGGTGCTTCAAAACCTTTGTTTTGACTATTAGATTGGTTTAAAGGCATAGTTAAGTCCACAGGAGGGGGAATACTTTGGATCGTGCACGTTTGTAAACCATCATTCACTATTCAAAGCCTGCCCCTTTCACTACCGTGTATCTGTTTTAAAGTGAAACTCCTTCTATTCATTTTAAAACATACCACACGTCCCGCGCCGAATCTTTAAATAAAGGTCACATGATTAGAATTAGGTTTGGAGACGATTTTTCCCATAAGGCCTTACCTACCATTGGACGTGGTGTGTGAAAAAAACCTCCACAAGGAGCCAAATTGTTTTAACATCGTAACAGCTTTGCCTTCGCCATCGATATGCCATTCACGCCTGATCTCGCCACGCCATCCTTTTCATTTGTCCCTCGGCTTTTAGAGCCACGTGGATCAATATCATCAGGATCAACACGCTAAGGAACATACAGAGAACTATCAGTCAGGGGGAAAATTTATGAAATGAAAGACCTAATAGATTTATCTTTTTTTTTTGTTTGTTTTTTTATAGCATGCAGTTTTTTGCGAGGGCTTGTATACGTTTGACACCGTGGCACGACTAGAATCCTCGGTGTGGAAAGGAAACATTGAATTCTCTCTCCCTCTCAAACGTTGTACACATTTTCCCTCTCCGCACTCAGCTCTTTAAAATAACATCTTTGACACGATCCGCGCGGCGTTGCGGGTAACACGAGAGCCGCCCGCGACGACACGGAGCACCGAGGAATCTCGTGTCTGTGAAAGAGACACAGTCAAGGCAACGGCTCACGCTGAGGTGGGCAGAAATCGATGGGACGGATAGTATAGGAGACCCACACCGCCCTGGACCCCTGGTGAGAGAGACCCGGGCCATCTGGACGGGGTTGAGGCCAAGGAGGTTCACAGAGGAGCCCAGTGTGTGGGTGTTTGTGCTGCAGCATTCACCACATGTCTCTTAGAGTGGCAATGAAGTGAACTGGCTTTTTTTTTTTTTGTTGTTTTCTTTTTGCCGGGCAGTGGTAACGGCGCACACGCACACAAACATAAAAAAAAAAAATTAAAAAAAAAAAAACCCACTCCCATCTTATGGTCACAGAAGTGCAGTCAGGCCTCTGTAAACATCTGTCAGCCATTGCCTCCCTCATCAGCCCCTCCTCACCAGACCCCAGCAATTCAGCGTGCCCCCTGACCTTCAGCTGAAGAAAGAACAACTGTGACTTTCTGCCAAAAACCAGCAAAGAGTTTGGTTCTTTGACAACCACCTCAAAAGAGGAGACAGATTTAGTTGCACGTCTGTATATGGATAAATTAGTGTTAAAACAACGTGGTCTTAAGGTTCATGGCGCAGGTATCTACGCGTTACTCCGAGACAGCTGTTAGTAATAACGCCGGCAAATTTGTATGCTTGAATTTCATGGCAAAAACACCCGCAGAGGGCAAAAACGGCGCAGTTTCGCACTATGTGAACCGTGCGCCGGTAAAGAAACGCAGGCTGTTCCTGGTAGCAAACAGGAAAATGCATTTTATTCCGTTTCAGTTAGCCAGTCAGTTTACTTAATAAGAACTGCCTTGGATTTGGACAGCGGAGGCTCTGATCTGCCATCCTCTTGAGTAACTGGGTCTCCCGCGGGATCCAGACCAGCATCGTTCAGCCATGGACACAGACCAGAGCCCTCATCAACCCTTCCAGCGCTTCCCCTCCGGGGCCTCAGGTTTCCCCTCAATCTCTCCCTCTCTGCTCCCAGCTAGCTTCCCTCCCACATCAATTACAGCCTATCCCCTGCAGTGCCCCTCCCTCTGTGACCCCGGGGTTACCGAGTCAGGGAGGTGAAAGGTTGCTCTCCCTGCAGCTACCCCAGGCATCTCTTAGAAGTTTCGGGCTCTTTGTCCAAAGGCCTGTTGTCCTGCCGAGCGACACTTACGACCAGCGGCCAGAAAGGAGATTCACACAGCCCCCACTGTCAGCGCTTCTCTTCTGCATGCGGTCGTGTAATAGGGCAAGATAATCCCACAAGTACATTTTTACGTTTTGATTTTAAATTGGATTATTGTTTCGCACATCCGAAACTAAAGTAATATTTCAAATAAAGTGCTAAAGAGCTCAATAAAGTATATGGGGGTGGCAAAACATCCTCCATTATAATCTGCATGGAAAAAAAGAAATAAATAATCACGTATTTTAATTATTTTTTTTTTCCCATATTGAAATAAACCTCAACTGCGCACTCCACACAATGTTAATAGCCATGTTTCGGGGGGGGGGGCACCTATTTGGACTCTTGTGAAATTGCTCTTCAAATTTCCATTTTTCCACATTGAATTTTCTTCTTCTGGTCCAAAATGAAAGCAATCAATATGATAACTTCACTCTCAGTTAATTCTTCATAAATTACTGGATTTATAGTTACCAAAGTAAATAACTAAATAACAATGACATACGGAATGGTATGTAATTGGAAGGTAATGAAAGAAAAACAGCAATATCTCAATGCAGATAACTATATTGCTTTTTTATAATTTTCCGGAGACAGTAATACAAGTCCCCAGCATGTAGCTATACGTTCAGACGACCGTTTGACATTTGATATCGAGGAAGGTATTCAGGCGGCTATACAGACAGCGTAGTTTTTCGGATCAATTTCACTGATTGGGTGATAAATAACGCAGTGAACGGTCAACAATGAAGGGACGTAACGTTCAATCACCCAGGTTAAGTAGCGAGTTGATGACTTGTGTTGTTTTGTTGACCGCAGAGTTTCGATGTGGATTTCGGCCTGGCGGAACCCAACTGTGTTCCTGTCACTGAACTCAGACCTGGCAGTGTCAATACCAGACGCATTATCTCTAATGGGGAAGCCTGGAGAGGAAGGAAGACAGCGAGAGAGGCAAAAAGACAGAGACACACAGAAAGTGTAGAATGGTATCTCTATTGATTAACTGGAACAGGACCTCCACTCCACCCTCTTCTGTCCAGACATATGGGGTAATAAGGACCACGTTTCGAGACTGTCATCCCCCCTATCCTCATCTACTCCCCTCACCCGAGCTAGAAAGCCATTTAATCAGCCCTCATGGGAATACATGGATATGATATGGGAGAAAAAGGAGGGGCGGAAAGAGGGAGGAAAGGAGACAGGGTGAGAAGTCCATTAGCGAAGTAGACACAATAGCTACAGAAGGGAGGTTTACCTCAAGCACAGAAAAAGATAGGCATGACAGGCCCGAATGCACACGCTGTATGCATTAATACGCAAAAAATATGACAAGTCACTTTATATTTTTCACACCTAAATTTTGCCATCTGAGATCATTTCTCTGAGAACACTTCAATGGTCTGCATTTGAATATGTGCATGCATAGCACAAGTGTGCGCATTGAAAGTCCTTATCATTCCAAAGTTAACAGATCATATCATGTGCGACTGTTTTTCTTTCGCCGGGGCCGTTTTCCTCTGTTTGAACAGGATTTTTCTGTTTTCTTTTCCAAAGAGAAGGCTGCCAGTCTCAGCGTACCAGACCAACTTTATCAAGGCGGCCATCTCGGACCGTAGGCAAATCCATGAATTCCTCTCGTGCAAAAAATAAGAATAAAAAAACGGAAAAACTGTCATCGCCTTGTCTGTTTGGCTCTCTGAGCCTGGTCATTTTAAAGATAGAGGATGAAAATAAAATAATAAAATTGGCTATATCATCTCAATGTAACTAAATACGTTAAAGACATTTTAGCCTCTTATCATGGAGTGAGTTATGTCAGATCGTTATGTCTCTGTGTAAATAAAAAACACAGGATATAAGGGGGAGATGCATCATTTCATTGGGATGAATGTAAACTTCAGATGTTCAAATCTGGTCTTCATGTCAAAAGTCGTAATGAAAGGCTGCCATAAAAAAATGAGACTTTACTGCCCCCTGGTGGTGAATATTACACTGACATCTATTTTAAAACAGTATAACGTTAGTGCGAGACTGCATGTCGAAATGAAATACCTTTTCCGCCTTAAATATCTTATTAAGGTATATTAACAGCACTTCTATATTATTGTCAAAAAGGTCAATTTATCCTTCATTGAACAAAAGAGGCTCACCACTAACTAGTTTAACACTGAAATATGTAATAGTCAGTTCATAAGAAAGGGGAAACAGCAGAAAATATAGGAAAAAACAATGAAAAATAATTCACTTATTTTATTAATTCGTCTCAGTTTTTTGATTATGAACAAAACGTAAACTTACGAGTCTTTAGCCACGAAGGGACGCCATGGAGTCAACCCGGAAGGATTTTTTTCCTATCGCATTTGACGTTTGTGATTGGCTAACACAGTTTGGCGTGTTTAGGGCGTGAAACCAATCATTCGAGTGAATGAGGTATCCCTTGTTTGATTGGCTAAGAGCGCATGTCAATCATGCACGGAAGGGGTCTGGAGACGGAAAGCGGCCAGTGTGTAGTTTAGCTCTCTGGAGGACGGAGCTCCGCGGCAGCGAACACACACACACACACCCACACACACACACACACACACACACACACACACACAGTCACGTTGGAATACAGACGCGAGAAAATTAAATATATAAATCAAATGAGATCTGACGGAGATAATTACATTTTTCAATAATAAAGAACATTTTATTCCACATGTCTTGGTTGATTTTAATATCTGGGCAAGATATTCCTATATTGTAATTATACACAATTACCCATGAATGGAAATTCTAATTGTACACAGACGTACGATTGACAATACTGAAGTTGATTCCAATCGACTACAAACATGTGCAAGAAACAGTGATATTGCAGGAAAAAAAACAAAAGCGTTGGTAATTTTCATTCAAGAGGAAAAATTAATTTTAGGAGCTTATTTTGATTTGGTTTCAAAACGATATTACAATAATGGATTCATCGTTTCTTTTTTTTGTTGTTTGTTTTTCCTGTAATTAACATTTGTCAATTTCAACATATACCTGGGGACCAACAGTTTTTTTGTCAGAGCGATTACTTTGAGTTGAAAAAAAATCAAAACGATGGACCCATATTTGTAAGACAAATAAAATTGAATACAAATTCTAAAATATTCCAAATGTACAAGTGATAAGAAACGCTCCATTTCAGCATGTGACAATGGTGAATCGCTTCACTTAATACAACAACATTGCATCGTGACGGCAGTTGGTTTATATTTAGGGTTGGACTGGACTATTACATCTTTATTAAAATGCAGGATAATAGCATGCATTTAAGTGCGTGCGTTGGCCTAAATAGACTCAACGACAGGGTGAAATTATAAGTCTCCCAAATAAATTAGACAAGGTGAGATAAGATGACTATTCCCTTCTGAAAAATTCAAATAGAATCGCCGTGAAACTCCCCCCTTCGCCCCCCTTCACATTTCCCATAAGTCTTTGCGGTAGGCTCTCACCAATACGCATGCGCGTTGGTCTCATGACGTCACGCGCGACTCCGCCAATCGGCGCCGTCCCCGGCGGAGCGTGGGGTTGATTTAAGACGTGCCCCCTCAATAAATCTGTCAGAACTTCACAAAGTTGATTTAAATGTGTTTCACATCGTTATGAAAATACTTGTGGATTAATCAAGTGACTGCACGCTGGCGTCGGATCAACCGGAGCAGATTACTCTTCACAGCCTCTTAAGCGACGCGATGTGGAGCATGTAGACCCCGGATTTGTCGGGCCGTGGGTGGGGGTGGGTGGGGGCCCGGTTCCGTGTTATGTTTTTCTTGCAGCTTTGCAAGACTCGATGCCACACATAACCAGTTTAAGACCTTATTACACCTTGTTTGTTCTGCAGATGGACCGTGCGGGCCACTTGACATGAAAATAGGGCGCCTGCACTTGCAGCGTGCTGTGACCCTCCTTTTGTGTGGATTGGGCATTACTGAAGTAATAAAATATTTACTTGGTTTTAAATTGAGTGTTACTGGTGCAGATTGGCCCGGTAGCTGTGTGTACACTGTCTAATGCTGAATAGTTATTTTGATGGATTCTACAATCTCCTGCTCAGACTGTCAAAGCCACTTTGATGACTTAAATTGATTTTCAAACTTCCCTGGGGGTCATTGCATTCGTTATTTTGTCGTTTAAGAAGTTCATAACAGCGCATTTACAGACACTCAAATTATTATCATTATTATAATTATCAGTGTCCCCTACAAAACGTCCCTACCATTTGGAAATTACACAAATACAGTGTACATGGCATGGTTCATTAGAGCATGAACAACAAATAGAAATGATATGGAGGAAAGCAAATTAATATCCTTTTTTTTCCTTTTTGGTCAAAAAGTACTTCAAGTAGAGAAATGAATCATTCACGAAAACAAAAGAATACAGTGTAAGTGCACGAATCAAGAGTTTACATAAGAGACGCGCACTTTTTAATACCCAATTTGGACAGCAGGTGTCGCAAGTGAGCAGAATCTACTGACTGCCCGAGTCCTGCAGGAGCTTTATGGCTGCATCCCAACATATTATGAGAGATTTATTCCCAATATTTTGGCCTACTTTAAATCTCCTAGCTTGATTTACTAAGTTGAGTTGCAAATTAATATCTTACATAGAAAACATGAATAACGTAATCGACAATATGGCATAGATCGAGGTGATAATGCCAAATAGTTCTGATAAGCCAGAACTCAAAATAATTTAAAAACTAATCTACACATCAATAACAAAACCACTGAGAGATGTAAGAGTTTATATTGGGGTAGTTACCCTCGACTCAAATAGGAGAATATCAGAAAATATCCTTATTATTTTTTAATGCAATGGAGTCGTTGACAACAACTGAATCTAACTCGTTTATACATTTTATTGGGAAAATAAATCTTGGGGAATGAACACTTTTCTTCGAGTTGCAATTAGTATCTGTCCTAAATTCTTTCATTTGCTTTTCACTTAATTTTCTTAAAACATGGTCAAAGCTGAGGTTCTGTAGTACAGAACCTCAGTACATACAGCGCTGTCTTGATAAAGACACCAGGTGTCTTTGAATGCAGCACATCGTGTGTGAAATAAAGTAAATCTATCATAATCCATCAGCCTTTGACATCAGGATCTTGACATCCAGAGGTATTCAACTTCCATCAATTCTACCTTATTTACTTTTAATCACCAGTGCCGTGCCAAAGCTGTTGTGCTATATTTTAATAAACAATAAATTGAAAAATAGAAATAGTGAAAAAAAGAACTCATATTACGTTCACTTTCGATCTACCCCATTGTTTAGCATAACTATAGGTTCTGAGAATACGCAACTTCAGACCAGTATGGAGTGAATTTATGGCTATATCTGACGTGTTAATTCCCTGTCCTACAGTATATTTATCAAAGCTTTTCTCCAGTTTCTAGACTATGTCACCGATCAGCTGTCTGCTCAAGGGTTCAGTGGTCAAAGTTCCCAAGATACCAAGTGCCACCATGAAAACTAGTTACTTTTTTTCTATTCTCAATGAGTGCACATGATGTTTTTTTTTGTCTGAGAGTTGCTCAGTACCCTCAAAGCAGCACATAAGAGTATTATATTTCACTTTTCCCAACTGTGTAAGCAACTTACAGGCAGGTTGTTTGCACAGTTGTAGGACACAGCTGTACACAGCTGCTTGCAGCTCATTTTGGTTGTGGTTTTAGCTCATCGGTATAGATCAGCTATGAATTCCTCGTAAATATTTCATGTGCAACACGGAAAGCGGCATTTGAGAGTGCAGCATTTATCTTTCCTCAGATATTAATGCCCACGAGGAAAGGGTACTGTGACCTTTGTTGTTGACCCCCCACCCCCCGAGAACATTTTTGAAATCAATATTACCTTTTCATTATTTTATGATGTTCTAGTGTTTTTTTTTCTCCGTGTTTTGTTGTGATATTAACACTAATATGATTACAGTAGTTCACAGACTGAAAATGAAAAAGGCTTAATTCTCACAATGCTGTTTCTTGTATGAGCTCGCCAGAGAATCAGAAATTTAACAAAGTGTTTTGGAAAAAAACATAACCGACTTTTAAGATTTAGTCAGGCAGGCCAGGAATTTTGAAGGTGTCTATCACGCAGTTTGATGAAGAGTAAATATAAATGTACAGTATCTTTCTTAAATCTACTTGATTAGATGCTCTAGCTTTGCAGCACAAGTTACACTGTGTCATAACAAATTGTTGACATTATTTGGTACAGATACAAGATGTCGGCGTATAGTCATCACAGATTAATTTGTTGGCTAATTTCCTGATTCCTTTAGTTACTTACATTGCATTAAAATGTTTTCCCAATTCCCAGATGATGTGTTTTAATGTGTGCAGCATAATAACGTTACACATTTGATAAACTGTAACTGAAGAATTTTGATATTCACTATTGCAGAAGTCTATTAAGAAATCACTGTAATTCCATCCGCGATTTAATATTTTTGTCCTGTACTCCTTCAGGGAAAAAAATTACTTTTCTATCAAAATCATTTTATTCATTCATCCTTCCTGTGATTTGGTTGTCTTGTCATAATAGTCAAGGCAATTACTACATTTTCAGGTAGTATGATGACAATTTGCATGGCTTTTTTAAAATGAAAGATAAATAAATGGCATCAATGTTGTCATGCCTGCTTCTTGGATGAGAATGGTAGAGGCCTGAGAGCACCAGCAGATTTGCAGAGAAGCAAAATAATGCGGGATGTTATCATACAAGTGTGTTGCCAGATCTTTTTACTGTAACTTTTTATGACATGAGTAGCACATACGTGAAACGAAATTTTTGACAAATATTTATATTTTTATATTCAATAAGGTCTAAACTGTACTGTAAATACAGTCAAATGTGATTGAAATGTAATGCAGACTTTCACCACCAGGCTACAGATACGGTCTCGTATGTGGACTGGACAAATGCAGGTCAGTAGCACAAACATTCCGGAACTGACACCGAAACCTCCATTTCCCCAGATAACCGACTGGCTGTAAGAAAATTAGTGGTTTTATAATATTTCACATTCAAAATATAAGATCGAATACTGACAATCCTGTTAAAAGATACTGAGAGTAGTTGATAAAGGCCATGGGTGGGTGCAGACGGCATTTGTCAAAGATTACTCAGCGCTTATTGGTCAAAGTATAATTGACGTGTGTCTCGTCCAATGATAATCATTCTTGGTGAACACCGTTACCCAATGTGCATGATGCATGCAAATTCTCCCCTGAAGTTCTCTCACAAGCGGCTCTCAATGGTGACAGCGTTAGCTTTAGCGATATTTCTTTTTGGGTGTATTTAGGAGCATTTGGTAAGTTTAATAGATACATATCACGGGGGCGACACCTGGGAAATACCGCGGGGTTGAAAGGTGTCGCTTTCCCTATGATTGTTTCGATGATTTCGCGTTAACTGACAATTAAAGCTGGCGGCTAACAGCTAGCATAACGTTAGCTGCACAACGATTTCGCCGGTACAGGCGAAACCTCTTTGTCTGACAGGGGAAGGCGTGCTCTTTTGTTAACGTTTTTCCGTTTTGTCCGTTCGTTTAACGGGCCAGTATTTCGCGACCGTCAGCGGGTTCACGCGTAGTTAGAAAATGCAAGTCGTGAAAAAGTACATGACAGAAGGTCTGATTCAGTGGACGATCCTGCTCAGTTTGATTGGAGTCCGTGTGGACATCGACAGCTACTTAAACGGCTACTATCCACCCTTAATTGAGAATAACTTGGGTCAGAGCTCAGCTTACATCCAGACACCCTTCCACAATTTGAGAGACACGCTTGACGGATACACCGTGCACCCCAAATGTCCTGAGCTGGATTACTTCTTTGCAAGCCGTCGGCTGCTTAACAATGTGCGGACTCTCGGCTCCCCCCGGTTTCCCACACACTTGAACGCATGGCTGGTGCACCAAGTGTCTGCCACTGACAACGCCGAGTGTGGGCAGCTGTCCGCAAACAACAGCAGTGGCAACGACTTAGGGCTTGAAAACTCTGGATACGAAGCCACAGATGAGGGTGAAAACCTGCGCGACAATGAGCAAGAACTGTGCCAAACATCGCCTGAGGTGGGACAAGGCCCGTATATCGCTGGAGCCAGCGAGTTTCTTAGGAAGGCAAGTTCGTGTTTGTGATCCAACATTAAGCGGTTTTGTTGTTTTGCAGCTTAGCAATTAGATCAGGAGTGTTGCTGCTGAAACTTATCACACAGTGATTGCCAAATAGCCAGAGCAAAGCAATGTTATGCAAGAAGTAGTTCCCATATTTTTGTCCTCATTGTTGTTACAATACTTGGTGTAAGAGGAAATCAGATTTAAAAAATACAACCAAATGATGTAACAGCCTTTAGACAGAATTTCACTTTCATAATTGGTCACGTGCCACCACATGGAGTCAGTATTTGGACTAGCATATTTACATCATTGGACAGTTTTTACCAAAGATTTGCAGCTCAGTTTTGTCAAGAAGTTACTTCTTGACAAAAAAAAACCTGCTTGGCAAGCTTTTGTATGGCATACAGATGTGTGCTTCCTTTCTGCATCCCTGTTGTGTAAGTGTCTGCTGCACCTGACGCATTCTGACAAAGAACTTTGTTTTGCCCTCAAAAGTTTGTGGTTGTTAGCATCCCCTAATTGCCACTTGCTGCTTCATGCATTCTCTGCGGACGTCATTTGTCATCTCACTCCTGTCTAATTTATTTTTGACTGAAATAACTCCCACGCCTCAACATTCACGTTTACTACAGATTGACACTTTGGCGCTCAAACAAGGAACAGCTGCCTTTTGGATGTTAAGCCCCAAGGGCATGTGATGTTGCCAGTTGTGTAACTATATCTCCTTTCTGCAGACTTAACCACCAGCTGCAGTGTGAGAGGTGGAGAATTATTTTCTTAGACCCACACCCTGCCTGCGAACACAAAAGCGGTGATCCATGTGCTGATTCATACGGATAAAGAGGGGTTGTAACATTACATATTCTCCAGCCCATCCCAAAGAGAAATAGCCCAACTAACTTTAGGGCAACATTACATATTCTTCAGCCCATCCCAAAGACAAATAGGACAACTCACTGCAGCTTGAAATTGTTATGGTTTGTGGACAAACACTGTTTCAAAGGGGAAACATTGAGCACTGCCATCAGAAAATAATCAGAAGTAATTGAGTAAACATTCAGCCTCATATCAAGACCACAGTATCGCCTCTCACATGTATTGAAGAACAGGGCAGCCTTTTTTCTATCATAAAAACACGAAACCCTCCAAAAGAGACCTTGGTATGTGCCATCCTCTTATCAGAGTGCGTCTAGACAGAAAAAATGGCTTACCTCGGTATGGATTATAACAAAAATATTGTTGAAACAGAGCTACTAACTTATATTGTGGCTTTGGCCAGTGCATTGGAATGGCCCTGCAACATGCTTGCCTCTGAGCACTGGTTTATATACATAAACATACCTGCACAAACCTAAGGCATTTAGAACGGTTCAGATCCTACCTGGCAGCAGTTTGAACATAGAACCAGTTTCTATTGGGTTGATTACCATCGAGAGTTTGCTTGAAACAAATGTTTTCTTGCAAAGTGAAACAAAAACCTTTATCTGCTGGCACAGCTAAGGGTTACCGTACTAAAAATGTGATGCTATCAGCCATCAAAATGACTGGCATCTCATGTTATTCATTAAATCATTCCACACTTTGGTCTACCAGCTCCTCTCTTCCTCTTGTCTTTCTTTGCCCTATCAGGAGGTTGATGCTAAAGTTAAAGAAGAGGAAGAGACGGTTCCAGTCACTCAGCTGGCTCACAGTTCCACGCTTGAGCAAGAGGTATGATCCTGTTTGGTCAAGTGGTTGTGTATATATATATATGTGTGTGTGTGTGCGTGCTTGTGCATAAATACAATTATTCCATCTATGGACTCTTTATTTTCCGGTTACATGAGGATTAAGTGTTGAAATCAATTGAAAAGAATCTATATTTCTTCCTTCAACGTTTTCTCGACTCCAGAGTCTGCTTGAAGGCGTCACTGCACTGTCTGATCCAGAACGCCCCCCTGCAGCCACTGATACCCACCAGCCTTGGAGCCATTTGCTCCCACTCTCTGTCACTGACCTCGAAGTAAGTGTCCAACGCCTGAGCTTGTGTCCCATGCTGACTTTTTAATTGCAAAGATTGACATTAAGCCAAACTCCTTGCCTCCATTGTAGGAGCTGGACTCTCTCCGCCTGACTGACCTCGATGCAGATATGACCAGTGCCATCAGTCAGGATGTCAGTTTGCAAGATGCCATGGTAAATGGCGGTGCAATTGGTCTGCCGTTGGACAGAGTGGATGCCACAGCGATGGCCCAACAGCAAAGATCCCTTTTCAGATCGGAATCCAGCGACTCCTCGCATGCTTCCCCAGGGATGGCCCTGGGCCTGGCTGCACTCCCCTTTGTCTCAGTATGTAATTTAACCGGAAACACAGTAGGTGGCTGCCTTGATGAGGCGGTCTTTGACCAGATCAATCAACTGGGTTTGGAATGCCTGGATACCATAGACACTCAAATTTTGGGCTGTCTAGACAACATAAACCCACAGGTCCTTGAGGACTTGGACTCGGATTCTGGTCTGTCTTTGGAGAGCAGCTCTGGAGGTCCAGTGTCCCCAGGTTGGTTGATGTTGACATCAGTTTATTCTAATTTAAGGTTGTCATAGTCCCACTTCAGTTTATAGGCATCATGACACTTTTGGTTGGAAGCCGGAGGCAAAACACTTTAGCCGGCGCTCCGTTTTTTCCATCTCGCACTTGAACACTAAAAATCGATTACAATCGTGTCTGCTAGCTCTCGTTATCTCACTTCTTCAGTAACTTCCTCTCCAAATGCACTTGTGTGCACGTGTATATGAGAACGAGGCAACTCTAACCAATAAAACTAGACTGATCGGTCTATTCTAGCTCACTCAATAAACGGACCGCTTTACCGGATAACCTAGTGTGTAGAGACCAGACATTTATCACCACCTGTTAGGAGAAATCAGCAGTGTATACTAAAGAGAATTTGAGTGTGCATAAAACCATTGGTGCCCATAACCTTGTCATTAATGGTTAGCTTTATGCTCGATGTGTAAAACAAATGACTCTCCCGAGCAAGCGGGAACCCCATTAGACAACTATGTATTCACCACGCAGTTTAGTAATTAACCCACTTATGCATAAAAATGTTTTCCTTCCTTAGAACTGACTGCTGCAATCATGTTCCCGGTGCTCTGTGCTGAGTTCAGTCTGACCCTGTTATCTCCTTGAGCATTTTTCTCTCATTGTTTTCCTTGCTGTGTAGCGTAAAATAGGAGGGTAAAGTGAAGAACTCCATCTTCTGAACACAGAGCACTTTTTTCAGTACTTTCTTTCTCCGTAAAATTCCCTTTGTTTTGCCCTGAGCCGACCTAAATATAGCCCGAGGCGCCAAGTAAATGTTGGGTCACATACAAATAAACTAAATGAACTCCTTTTTCCTCCCTTCCTCCAGACTCGTCTGAGATGTCATCATCATCCAGTTTATACTGTGAGGAAGAGTGTGGAGCCACAGGCTACAGCAGCGAGGTGGATTCGGTGCCAGCTAAAGGCAGCGCAGACCACAACACGCTGTGGTCGCCCGTTGATCTGACCGGAAACGTGTGGCATGACCACAGCTACTCATCCCCAGCTTTCTTTCACCAGCCATCGGCAACGCCTGCCCACAAAGGTATTAAAGAGGAACCTTACGGTGAAGGTGACGGGCCAATTTTGGAGGAGAGGGAGCTGAGTCGAGATGAGCTACGGGCACGTGCTATGTGCATCCCGTTTTCAGTTCTCCAAATCGTCCACATGCCCGTGGAGGAGTTCCTGGAGCTTGTAGATGGTCACGGCTTCTCCTCCGAGCAAGTGACCCTGCTGAGGGACATCCGCAGGCGGGGGAAGAACAAACTGGCGGCACAGAACTGCCGCAAGCGCAAACTCGATGTGATCACAGGGCTGCAGGAGGAGGTGGAAAAGTTACAAGCTCAAAGGGACAGATTGTTGAGGGAGAAGCAGCTCACAGCCAAAACGATGTGCGCTGTGGGTCAACAAATACAACAGCTTACCAGGGACGTGCTGGCCCGACTGCGGGATGATTCAGGACAGTCGCTGAACCCAGACAGATTTACCCTGCAGTGCAGGGCTGATGGAGGGGTTGTGGTTCAACCTGTAACAAGGCCCGCTATGTCCAAATCAACTGGCAGTAAATCAGACAAGAGGAAGAAGGGCAAAAAACAATGACTCAACATGTCCAGTTGAAACCTAAGACTTTTAGGTTTGTGGATATTTCTGAACTGACTTGCTGGACTCTGTTTTTTGGGGATCTTTTCTGCATAAAAAAAAAAGTGTGTCTGGATTCACTTCTGTCAGAAGCCTAAAACAACAAAAGCTGCAAAAAAAATAAAATAAAAACAGAGAACTCGGGACAGGAATAAATAACATGTTCCTTGGAGGGGGGGGAGAAAAAAAAAAATCATCGCAACAATGTAGCTTACACACTGGACATTCTTTGCTTAGTGAGGATGGATAAGGCACCAAAGGTGCGAAAAGGAACAGCTCAGCTGCGGGAGATGCTACCACTCTTTGTATGTGGCTGTTCACATAAAAAGTCCTTGAATCTTGCCATTTGTATGAAGCAACAGAACTAAGGATGGCTAGTCATGTCCAAAAGTCAACACGGCCAACAATGTGACAGTAAATTGATAACGATCTTGGGAGGGTCCTGCTTGTATTTCCAATGTAGCCTTGCCCCTCAAAGTACACCCAGTACATGGAGTACATTAAACATCATATTTATTACAATTTTTGAAGTTCCTGAAATTCCCATGCCCACTGTCACTGATGGCATGGTACTTGAGTTTACAAACCCTCACTTTTCAGAGGCTGCACTGTTAAGTCGACATCTAAATTGAAACGATGAAACACACATTTTTTTTCTTTACATGTCTCGAGGGCATCCACTATACCAATGATTTAACTGACTAGGCCTTAATTTTGAAGTTTGTTTTGTGTGTGTTTGTGTGCGTGCATGTGTGCGTTTGTGGCCCATAAATATTCTAATATTTTTTTGAGTGACTTTTGTTTTAAATTGAGCTTGAATAACTGCATTTCAGCTAAAGTTCACTTCAGAGTTTTGAGATTATATTCTACCTCACACATTGGTTTATACTCTAGATTTTAGCAAAAGAATTTTTGGACACCCTTCTGCACTGTGACTGATTGAATTACCAATCCTGTCAAACAATCCTTCATTCGAAAAGAAAATTTCCTCAAGCGTCTCCTTTCAAAACATACAATCAACACTATTTAATAGGAATGAATGATGTGTGCAAACTGCCTTCTGAGTTTATTATGAAGATGAATTGAGTAACGCGACACCACGGTCATCGACATGTGTGTGATATATTTAGAAAGGTGCGAAAATGTGCGAAACGTCAGTCTTTTTTTTTTTTTCAGCCCTTCAAATCTGTATTTAATTTTCTGGTGTGGAAAATTATTGACATTGATGATTAAATCCATGAAATGTCCTTTTGTTTTTATTTGTTGCGGGAGGTGTCGATCGCATGTTGACTGTTGGAGTGTCACAGTATATTGTTCTTAGGGAATTTAATTACATTCTTGCAGATATGAATTTTTTTTTTAATTAAAGAAAAAAAAAGATAAACCACGAGTGTGTATTTCTTGCGACACAGTGTGAGGAGGAGTCTTTCGCGAACGGTGCAGCTTGTTCCTCCCGGCTTCTCGTAGAAAACCCGCGGTTCGCTTTTGGCGGAATCAGAACAGGGAGAGAGACAGAATGAGGGAGGGAGAGAGAGAGAAGGGGCAAAGGGAGGGGGAGAGAGAGAGAGGCCACAGACCGCGTGGTAAGGAGGCATCCTTGAAATCGAGTCGTGCTTTTGTTTTTGTTGTTTTGCTCGCCAAGTTAAAAGAAAATGCGTGTCGTGATCGCCGCGTTTCCACGACGCCCTAACTTGCTATCGTAAGAAAAACAACCAACAGAGAAACCTTTGTTACGCGCAGATGCGCGATCGCTCAGTTTCGTGCGATCCGCGTTTAAAACGCTAATCTATCGTCGTTTTTGAAACAAGTGTCGAGTTATTACGATTAAAATCTGGTGTGAAAAGACCGAGATGTCTATCCGAGCCATCCATCGCCATGTTGTGACTTCCTTCTGGCGTACTACATTGTTCCGGCTACATCTTTACCTATTAGCTTAGCACGCGGCTAATGTTATGGTAGCACCGGGCCTTTAAAATGATATTTTCGCGCTTTATCCGTCAAGCTTCGAGACAATTTCATTTTCTAGCCTTCGAGTCATTTTCATTTTCCGTTTACACAATTTTTATGTAGAATTTTATTCTAACTCGCTGGAGTAACATTAACTTCTCTCGTTCGCTTTGACGTGCTTGTGTGAATCATTGAAGCTAGCGTGTGACAACAAATGCCTGTTCGGAATTGGAAAATCCGGCTTCTTAATGCAAAAAAAACATTGTTCAAGTCACAAAACACACCTTTTTTCGCCTTTGGGCTAGTTTTAACTTTTAACTTCTTAGCCATGCACACTGCATTGTTTACTAAAGCATTGTCGTGTATGCGCCCCCCTCCCCCAACGTGGTCATATGTAGTGTACCTTCACCTGATTAGGATGTTGTGTAGAAACGCCTCTCCACTTATTTATATTATTATAGGGTTTTTTGACTGGTATTGCAGGAGAATAAACGACGTTTTGGAGTTTTGACTACATTTTGTGTTTGCAGAGCAAAGTATGGGCAAGAAGCAGACAACTAAGACAAAGAGGGACATGCCAGGAGCACAGGAAGAACCTGAGGAATTTGTTGTGGAAAAAGTACTGGATCAGCGTGTTGTGAATGGGAAAGTAGAGTTCTTCCTGAAGTGGAAAGGCTTTACAGAGTGAGTTGGCTGGGACGCCTACCTCCCAGCTGAGCTGGAAGTGCTTCCCTGGTATGGGGATTGTGCTATGCTTATGTCTGTGTTTCTTGTGGCTGCAGCCAGTGTGCACGCAACATGGTTCTAAGAGTAGATTGTAACTTAATCCTCAGTCTCATTTTCTCAAAATCAATGCAAAGATGTGTGGGTTTTTGACCTTGGTTGTGCCCGTGCAGCGCTGACAATACTTGGGAGCCAGAAGAGAACCTGGATTGTCCGGAGCTGATCTCGGCGTTCCTGGAGGCGCAGAAGAACGTTAAGGAGAAACCCGCTCCTGTGAAAAGGAAGTCGTCGACAGAAGAGCCAGAAAATGAAGTCAAGAAAAAAGAAGTTGTGAGTTCACTCCATTGCCCTGTGGTCCGAAATGTTTCCTCCAGTGAGTTTCAAGGTTGATGGGTCTGCAGAGTGATTTATGCAAAATATGCCGTGAATCTAATCTGTAAAAGGCATATCTACAAGTAGTCTCATTAAGAATAGTTTGAAGCCAGTGTGTGAAGGACAAATATAGACTTGATTAAAAAGGTAGTTTAGTGTCCCGCTTCTCACCTCGTGAAAGTCTCAATGTTGGGATATATATATATATATATATGATAAGTATTTTCAGTAAGGAAAGGAGTATTGAGGGTTTCTAAAGTCATTTAATGCCACACTTTTTAGAGTAGGGGGAAACAAATGGTGTTGCATACCATTTTTTTTAAAGGACAACTGCTATGAAAGATACATGGAAGTCAGTGCAGCACTGAAGGACTGAGCTGAGTAGAAGACATCCATCTTTGTCTGATCAATAATTACCCGTCGTTCTCTGACATGCTAATTTGCCCCATTAAAATGTGTTCTGTTCTCACACCCCAGGCTGAGAAGCCACGAGGCTTTGCAAGAAACCTTGAGCCAGAGAGGATAATTGGTGCCACGGACAGCAGTGGAGAGTTAATGTTTCTGATGAAATGGCAAGTAATGGGTAATATTTTTAATTTGACGCAGGCGAAATGTTCATAAACAGCAGCCACTTCCCATCTCATGTTTGCGCCTCTGTTTTTATTTCTCTGCTCCAAATAAATAGCAACAACATAAAAATCTTGTTTACATCCAACGGGCGGAAGAGTCTCCTTCGATTTAATTTGAAAACTGGATTTTTCAGATGAAATGAATTTGTTTAATGTCAGTGTCAATCTTTGTTACAGGAAGGACTCTGATGAAGCAGACCTCGTCCCGGCACGTCAAGCAAACATGCGCTGTCCACAGGTGGTTATTTCCTTCTACGAGGAGAGACTAACGTGGCATTCCTGTCCTGAAGATGAGGCGCCGTAGTATTTCCCTCCGGTCGCTGCACCTCCTGTACCCCTTTCCTCAGGACAGTTTTCTTTGGCTTGCCTTCTAGCTTTAGCTGCTTTAGTTTCGTTTCCTAAAGTTTCTAAATGTCCATTGCGTGTTATTCAAGAAGAGCTGCCATGTTTCATACAATTAGCTGGATTGACCATGAGGGAGTAGCTGATGGTGTTGTGAGAAGTCTTCCATTGTCATACTCTTTATGATTGATGTGATTATGTAATTATAGCCATACTCCCATTTAATCTGCCATATTCTACTGTTTATTGCTTGTTAAATTCTGAATGGCTGTTTTGGTCTGTTTGTCAAATTGCTCGTTCGCATCTACATTTACAGGACTGGTCTTTTTGTAAACCTGTGTTCCGTTCACATTACTGCTTATATCGTCCCCCAATAAGTGTTTCGGAAACTCATTTTTAGATGTTGTGTTCAAGCTCTAATAAAGGTTTTATGTAATCAAACATATGCTTTGGTTGTCATCAACTTTTTGGGAGTGAGTGAAGTCAATTGGCTCCTGACCGTCCTTGAAAAAAAGATTGCCTAAATCTAATATTTTCATAAATGGTGCATCAGAAAAAAAGTATTCTTTCCACTTAGGCACTACATTAATCAAACATTTCAGAGTATAGGATGTTTCTGCCAAGTATTTGCCATTCAACTTGGGGAACTCCTATTGAATTGTACACATGTAGTCTTTCTTTTACCCTTATTTTTTACCAACATGTTGCAAAGGGCTAACTCCTAGTTGTAACATATGCAGATGCAGCAGCAGAAGAACTGCTGTCTTGGGAGTTTGATAATGACCCTTTTATCTCCACAATGAATGAATTTAGGAGTTAAAGCCACATGTAGCTGGTTGTATTCAAAGTAAAAGTGAGATTCAGCAAACTACTGGGTATTTTAGCCCAAATGGCATCATGGAAGCAACGAGAGCCAGAGAAAGTATATTGCCACCTTTGCCTGGAGTCGGTTCCCTTCACTGCGGAGAGGGAGTTTTCTTTGTCACAGTCTTAAAAAGCACACAAATTAGAAAGTGAAAGAGCCCAGTTTGAAACAGATACTTTGAGACTGGTGTGTCAACAAAAGAGTCTCAACACTCAGGGCAGTGGATCCACCTGTGCC
This sequence comes from Fistularia commersonii, assembly GCF_037954325.1. NCBI lineage: Eukaryota > Metazoa > Chordata > Actinopteri > Syngnathiformes > Fistulariidae > Fistularia > Fistularia commersonii. Next base: position 11,163,191 of record NC_141307.1, read on the forward strand.
ATGATTGGAAAACAATGAACACTCATTTTGATATGGCCAAGATAACGTCACTATTTGGACATTAAACTGAGTTTTTAGATTTCGTTTAGAAGGCCAGTGCACTTGTTCCTCAAAATGTGATTGACAGTTTGCCAAAAACCCAGCAAAACTTTATAACCCTTTTAAAAAACACAAATGGACAAAGTTCAAGAGATCAAGAGGCACCATCCATCGTTGACCTATTTTAAATTTGCAACATTTCAATCACAATAAAGTTCTAACTGAGAGGATTCCAAATGTTTTAGACGCTGGACCCCTGGGAAGTTGTTGTAAACTCGTGACCTCAGAGATTACAATTACATGATTTAGTTCAATACATGAAGTTGGGCGATTCTAGAATAAGACAAAGAGGCATGTAAACTTCATTCACTTCAGCCAGTGAAAGGTGTGTTGCAGACACAACACACAACCTCTTTAATTGAATTACAGTACTAATTTTTGAAATAATCTATGTGGCCTCCGCCCCCTGCACCACCTACTAGACCGAGGGAGACGGGGACACAATGCAGTAACCCCTGCTCTAATCAATGCAGCTCTTATCACTTATATGCAAATGTTTTCAGACTTTAACCATGGATTTATAGAACACATCAACCGCATAACCAGAGAGAAAAGCCAAACTGAACAAACATCCGAAATGAATTTTTTTCCATTAGGACAATGAGTTTTGTTTAGCGTACAAACCGTGATCAAAACCAAACGTATAGCTGTTATTTTAACTATCTTTTCTCTGTTTGATATCCACCAGGCTCCACCCATGATAAACAAACCTTTATATTCAAATAGAATACTTTAACCGCCCTTGAATACTAGAAGCCAACGTGCCACTCAACATCAGACTATTCCTTCGACAGCACTTTCAAGTAGAAGGTCGAGAACCCAGGTAAGAATGCTGGGATGTGTAGTAAGTTTGTTCCTGTTTTTTTTTCTATTCTATTCAACATTATTGTAGTAACCGACAGCTCTTTTTGTGGGTACTGGGATGATTTTCTTACTTCCTTCAAGCTTTCATTGTCCCTGAAGGGCAATTTAGTTTGCAGTATGATATCAATAGACAACATAGGAGAAAAAAGACAAAAAGTACAAGATGACGGGGCACTGGGGGCACCCATTGGGTGTAGAAAATATACAAGTAGATAAAAAGTACAGGTATGCTGTTAAGCATCCCTACCTGACGTTGTATCCATGTAAATAAAAACAATAATACATTCTACGTAGCAAATATTATTTGTAAAATATCGAGGAAATGATGCAATCATTTGGAAGAGAATGCAAGTCTATTTGGGGGCATGAATCCTGTATGGAATATATAAAAAAAACAAGTCCTCAAAATTAAATTAAAAATATATTAAAATATATGCATTCCTTGTATGTTGTTGTTGTTTTTGTTGTGCTAATGCGGCTAACGAACATCCGGGTATCCGGTAACCTCCCCGACCCAGGTGATACCGTTTATCTTAATTAGGCCGCAGGTGTGCATTTAGACCTCGACAAAGAATACGATCAATGGGCGGTTGCTCTGTCGTGTAATTATATAAATACAAAACAACTAAGTAATATCTTTGTTTGTTTGTTTTTTTTCTCCCCCCCTTTGTCTTCGCGTTGTGTTAACGGGCCAAAGAAGGCGTGAACCGGTCGCGGGGGTCGAGCTTCATTTTCAGGGCTGGATTCCCTAGGCTGCTCCAGGTCTCAAGCTAACACCGGACAAGCACCGCGGGCTGTGGGATCCGCACTGAAGTCGAGGTCGGAATTTCTCAATTCGTGTAAGTGTCCGTTTTTTAGAGCTCTAATACATCTAAATGAACTGCACGTTTGGATCATTAACCCGTTGTTTGTTTGTTTGTTTTGTTGTGAAATGTGCGTTTCTCCTCTACGTCGCCGTTAAAGCGACGTAAAATTATGCTAAATTGTAGCCTGGGGAGGTTATTAGCACTTCCGTTATGTCTAAATGGGAAATAAGAGGAAAGTTGTTTTTTTTGTTTGTTTTACTGTGTTTGCACGGATTGTATAAAGTGTATCCACTTTTTAAATTTGTGAGCTGATCCCCGGAGTCACATAATATCTTACCTTGAACCGGGCTTGACCGCTCACCAGGTGATGCTCTGTTGGAGGCCGTTTGTTCATCTGCGTCTTAACCCTAAGCTGTATTCAAAGAGTTATCCTTGTCTTGACTGATTTAGAGTATAAATAATGATACATCAATCTAAAGCCTGGTTTTACCTTTATTCTATACATCCCCAACCAAGAGGTATACTCTCAGTGTGAGGTTGATGTACGCACTTTAATAATTGTTTATATACTTGCACTTAAGAAATTGTTTTTGAGTGTCATGGTATCCGTTCTCTTTTAAATAAGGAAAGAGCTGCTTTGCAGGCAATTCTGCTTATGTGTACAAAAGAGGCTTTAATTTCAAATCCTGTTTTGGTCAGTGAGCCCATATTAAGGTGTTCTGGGCCAGGATTTTTCCCTCTCAAGCTAAATCCTCATTTTTCCCCTTTTGTTTTAGTCAATAGTACATCCACTCTTGGTCTCTTAGCATTAATTTCCTGCCTTTCAAAAAGACTTTGGAAACTGAAATGCTTCTCTAACTGCCTTTTTTTCTGAATCTTGCAGGGTTCCCCCTCCCCACCATGAACAGTCTGTTTGACAATCTCTCCAAAACTGTGAGTGGTTAAGTGTGTTCTGTGAATTTTTCTAATTTGGCTTTAGCTTGGACCCAATTTTCCCTAATGTGAGAATATTGTAAGAGTGACCTTGTAAAAGTTAAAGCTCTGTAATATCTTCACCTGAATGCGATTGGTATTATTTGTCAGTGCAATTAATGGAGCAACTGTTTCCACAATAGTTTACCTTGCCACAACTAAGCTGGTTGTCTGAAGGAAGTAAAATGAAAGCGCAGAACAAATGTGAATTGAATAAAACATGTACAGTACTTTTGAAGCAATGATTTTCTTTTTCAATAAAGGAGTTTATCAGCATCTGTGTTCAAAACCCAAGAATCCAAAAAGATGACCTCTGGTACACCCATGTCGACTATGAGATCTATTTACAGGTGATTCTGCTCTGGAAGAGCTAAAAACATAAAAACATATCTTTAATGGTGCTGCTGTGATAATTCTGTTGGACTACTGTCTCTCTTTAGACCAATAGCATGTGTTTTAGAAGGAAGACTTCACATGTGAGGCGGCGATATAGTGAATTTGTTTGGCTACGTCACTGCCTGCAACAAAATGCTCTGATCATGTAGGTTGTTTTCTTTGATTTGTCATTTGTAACTTTGGACTACAGAACTTTATTTTAATACTTGCTCCGTGCAGTGAAGTACCAAAGTTGCCACCTTGGAACCCATTCTTCAGTCTGAGGAACACTGAGCAAGTCAATAGAAGGATGAAAGGCCTGCAGGAGTTTTTAGAAGTGTGAGTTGCCCTCTGGCTATAAAGACGGCTCTGTTAACAGCCTGCTTCCTACTTATCCCATATTTGCATCATAATTGATTTCTTGTAGGGTATTCATTTCTGAATATCACTTGTCTTCCAGCGTTCTTCATTCACCACTGATGCTGTCAGACAGTCGACTCCATCTGTTTCTACAGTCCAACCTGAGTATCTCAAAGATGGAAAAGTGTGCTCTTGGTAAAACCAGGTACACTGTAGCTGAGGCCATACAGCGCTCCAACTGTGGCCACATCAGTGCAATCGAAGACAAAGGCTCCTGTGAATCAGACTGTGAAAGGTAATCTCATAGAAGTTGGTTTGCTGAAATTATTGCTGAATTGATCTTCCCATAATTTTTCCTCACAGCAGCTCTTCGTCATCAGGATTGGGGCTTATTATGGAAATTCAGACAAGAGAGAGCCCTCCCCCATTCTTTCCGTCCCTTGACAGAGATGGAGGATTTGTTCAGCTGTCAAGCACAGTCGTCCAATAAACAGCAGCTCTGAGGCACGGCAGTCGTACTTTGCTGCCTTTCTCTTTGGCGCAAATGGCATCTCCATGTTAACTTTATGCTGCTCCGTAGAGCTAGAACTTTAAAATCCCAAAGAGTAAAAAGCGTCCCTTTTACTTGTAACAGTCCTCTTCATTTGATATTTCTTTTTAAAAAAGAATGTGCTTTAGTTTTTCTCAAAGCAACCCCTCATTTAATTAACTGTGTACTAAGAAAAAAGTTTTAAAAGATATTGAACTATTGCATTTATAACTTAATTATTTTCCAGTGTTTTAACAGTGAATCTGTTATGTGGTTTACAAGAAATGTTAAGACATGTTGATGGGATTTTTAGAAAATATTTGAATACTTTTATTAATGGATGAATAAACTGTCTTTGAAGAAACACGTTCATGCCTACTGAAGATGTATAGTATCTGAAACTGCCTTGATTTTACAACCAGGAATTTGCTGTTGTAGCGTAAGCAAAGAAGAACCCACAGGAGAAACAATACAGAATATCAAAACATGAAACCGTGGTATTCAGGACTAACTGTTGGGTGCTCTGTCATGAGTTAGAACTCTAATGCATTGTTTGATCAGGCCAGTAGAGGGAGTGTAGACATCAGTCTCGCTGCGATCTACAGTAGACATAATGCAGGCACTTTCTGAATGTCACGGACAGTGTTTTTTGAGGAACTCCGCCACAGTGTGCTGTAGGTGTTTTAAATGCATCAGTCAAAGCTGTACATTGTTTATGGGGGCTGTGAAACTTGTCTCACTGTTTCTGGAAACCATTCAAGTTACTACCTCAGGGGTTTTAAGGAAGTGTCCTACATGTTTAAGAATTTCACAGATTTGGAAGTGGATACTTGTGAGTTTAAGATCCCCAATAAGAGGTAAACTAGCTACTAAATTCAGGTACAGTCTTGGGTCCGTGTGGAAATGCAGGGCAGCTTTTTAGGCTGATAAATCCAAGGCTCATTCAAGGAGACAACCCCCAACCCTCGCTGCAAAACACTGGCGTGATGTCGGCCAGGCCAGCAGTAAACCTGGCCTGTTCAACATCTGTCCCGTTTGCTCCTTCCCTTGGATGAAACCGTGTCCCTTATGTGCACAAGCCATAATGAAGCTGTCAGCGACTTCACACACAGCAACTGAGCTTTATTCATATGGCAAACACAAGCGCGCATAGTGCCTTATGTCTGGAAACACATGGACAGCTGTGAACACAGACACGTCTGTGGATTAATGAGCCTTTTCTCTTACTTGCACTTTTTTTTTTTTTTTTTCCCACTGGTTTGTGGTCAGAGCTCACTGTTTGTTGCTCTGGCTGACCTTATCAGCGTGCCTTATCACAGAGCCAGCCCCCCCCCCCCCCCCCCCCCCCCCCCCCCACCCAAAAAAAATGAAATCCATTTGCTGTGGCATCCTAGTTGTGTGTGTGTGCGCAGACAAGCATATGCCTTTTTAAGCAACTAGCATTTGGATATTGAGTATTCACGATACATGTCTATTTCAGCCTGGTAATTTATAACTCAATTTCCAGTGTGCGCCGATGCGTGTCATACCTCCAAAACACCAAACAAAGCTCCAACCCAATTGTATTTCAAAGCAATTAGGGTGTCCACTGAGTTGTGAAAGGACCGCGATGCAGTGGCTTCGGGCCTGTGTGATATTTTTAATTGTAAATTTTCTGTCACATTAGTCAACTTCAGTACCTCCGGACAGGTGACTGAGCTCCTACAGGCGACACCAAGTGATGGGGATTTTTTTTTTTTTTTAAACTCCTTTATTTTTTTGATACAGCAAAGTGGTTGGGCTTTTTATGTCTAGGTGGAAAGGGTCCGCTCGGTGTGATGAGATAGGTGACTGATTTACAGCTATTCTATGGAGGGATTTTTTTCGAATGCTTTTCACCACACACACACACACACACACACACACATATATATATATATATATATATTAGTTTTAGTTTATGACTCTGAATTATTAGCTCATTTAGACTTTCACCCAAAGCCACCACAGGGAATGGCTTCACCTCCTTGACCCTACTAAAGTCAACAATGGCAAAATCCATATGAGCAATTATGCCTGCGTAACTCTCACCCTGGCCTTGCATCTTTCCATCACCCTTTCCTCTCTTTCTTTCTCCCCTGTTTCCTACCCGTTCTCTCTGCGGGCCGCCAAGTTAATTAGCTGGGCTTTTCTTTTTTTTTTTTTTTTTGTAGTTTGGTGTTTTTTTTTTTCTGCTGACACTGTAGGTCTGACTTGTTGTACCTTGGCTGTCTAACGGTCAAGGAAGGAGCCTCTTCGGTTGCCTCTCTTCTCCCTGTGTGACTGCCGGGTGGAGGGGGGCGGGTCAAAGGTGATGGCTTGCATTGTATTTGCGATTATTACCTCTAAAGTGCTATTGCATAGAGTGTCATTAAAAGTCAATGCATCTACCTCTCCCTCCCCTCTCCGCCATTGCACGGCTAAAACACACATACTCATTTTGTACGCATTCTGCACATCGCCAGCCATTTAACTACTAAAATATGACCCGTGTGCAGATAAATGTCACAGGGCCATCTATCTGGGAGTGTTAAAAGTCGGCTAATGGAGATGACATATTAGCAGCTTAAATGACTGCCATAAAAACTCCTACCTTGCAGCGCCACCTGCACTGTGACTGTGATAGGAAACGGCCCTGACAGCGCGCCTATCTGTTGGTGGGGAGCGGGCGCGGCGCTGAGAGTGATGTCATATCAGGACGGAGTTCTTCTAATTCAATAAATCCTTTTGGAATGGGTGAAATATGGATGTGCTTTGTTCGCAGCGGATCGCTGTATTTTCCCAACCTGGACGCACTGCAACAATTCTGACGTAACGACACCCACCCCAACCACCCACCCACCCCTCAGCTTTTACCTCTCGGCAAGGCATTACAGGGCGCCGGGTCAGCATTTCATGTCACTCTCATTGCACATCTGTCAATAGCCGACCTGCCTTTTACGATCGATACGCCGGTTCAATCTCGGAAAGTCTCCGCGGATGCGCATTCATCTCCTCTCCTCCTCCTCCTCCTCCTTCATCCCTCCTATCTCCTTATTAATTACCCTTCTCTATCCGAGCGTGTCTTTCTCTCTCTGAGTGAATGGAGCAGTTGTAATTGCTTCTCTCCGGAGCAGTTACAAGCGGCACAAAGGAACTGTATAGAAAACCAAATTTGCATTCGAGATGAGCTAAGACGGTGAGAGGGAGGGTGCGCTGCCCTCCTGCCTTACACCAAGCACCTCTCCTCCCATCTTCTCCATCCCTCCTTCTCTCATCTGCTGTCCTCTTCCCTCATCCCTCCCTCCACCTTATCTATGCCCGTCCCACCCCCGCCATCCACCCCCGGTGTCCTCCCTTTTTCACAGCATGGTTACCCTTGCATTGTCTTTCCCAGAGAGTTCCAAGGTCGAAGACAGCGAGTCCCGCGCTCTGCATATGTGAATGTGCATGTGTGCACGCTCGAATGTGCATGCACGTAACATTTCCATTGTTCCAACATTTCCACGTCATTAGAAGGTTACACGCCAGAAGGTTTCCCTTTTCTTTCTTGTTGCGACATCTGAAACGGTCGCAGTCCAGTCCATCATGGGCCACCTCTGTCATTTTTTTATTGGTTTATTTGCTCTGAACAGCGCATTGATGGAGGCTTAAAGAACATAAATTGTGCGCCACGACCATCTTTGTGCCGTAATCTACACCGGGAACCTTCATAAAGTGAGAATTCTACATTTTTGACACCGGAATGAACCTGTTTTTTTCTTGGGTGTTATTTTTATGAATGCGAGCCGTTTATTTATCGCGACCAACACAACTAGCAGTTCCAGGTCGTCGGGGCCCTTCGGGGATTTATCTCAAGGGTCGCCGCAAAACTGCGAGAAGTAAGAGATGCGGGGAGGGAGGGGAGGGGAAACGATGGAGTCAAGGGGTTGTGTCAACACAAACCGGGGGGTTCGGGTCGGAGCGTTGGGGGGGGGGGGACGTCTCCATTCTGATCACGGCCGACAAATCGCTGTGTATGACGGGCGGGGCGGGTGTTCAGGGAGTCGAACGGTTGTGTGAGACCGGAGAGAGAGAGAGAGAAAGAGGGGAGATTGATAGAGAGAAAGAGAGAGAGAGGGGGGACCCACAGTACTGCTGTTTGGGGGGATAATTGCAACGTCGAGGCATATGTTGTGCATGTGTATGCATCTGCGAGTGCACGCGTGTGTGTGTGCGTGCATGTGTATGTACGTGTGTGTGTGTGTGTGTGTGTGTGTGTGGAGGAGGAGGATTTAGACCTATCATAAAGGAATTCTCCCCCCCAGCCGTAGCTCATCCTGACATTTTTATGCCTTTTTATTTTCAGGCCCATTGCAGCCAAGCCCAGAGATGTGATTTATACTGCCTGGCAGCGTGGGCACTGCAGCAGGAAAGACAGATGGAAAGAGGAAGGGGGGGGGGGGTAGCGGAGGGAAAGGGGTGTGTGCAGTGCATGTGTGCACGAGGGGCTGTAAAAAAAAAAAAAAAAAAAAAGAGGGGGGGTACGGGAGGGGGTGTCGAGTCAGAAGAAAGGGAAGGGATGTAGGAATGAAGGAGGAAGAAAGAGATAGATAGAAGAAATTGTCTTTTTGTGTGTGTGTGTGTGTGTGTGTGTGTGTGTGTGTGTGTGTGTGTGTTTGCACACGTGAGCCGCTCTCCTCTCATCATCCTCTTTTCCTGACTTCCTCTCTGTCACATCCTCACCTCTACATCTCTCTCTCTCTCTCCCTCTCTCTAATGAGTTATTGGCCCTGTCTGACTCAGGAAGAGAAGCCCAATCTCTCCAGCGCACTGGCGCCCTGACAGCCTAAATCACCCCAGCCACCAGTCCCCCCCAACACACCCTCCTTCCACCACCACCGCCAACCCCGAGGCAAATGGGACGCGGCTCCTCCTCTTCCTCCTGTTTGCCTCATGCCTGCCTGAGGTGTGTGAAATATTCATGGGGCTCCCATTGATTGGAGAGGCAGGCATTCGGGGAAAGAGTGGGAGTGGGGAGGGGGGTTGGTGTGGACGTGCCTGACGGGTTCAGGTCCCGGGGAAGGGGGTTGGGGGGTACGGGGGGGTACGGGGGGGGGGGGGGGAGCGAGGAGGCTGGAGACAGCTCACTTACAGGGAACATGGATGGGGGGGTGGAGGAGATGGCTAGACAGGGGTGGTGGACAGAGGTTGCGAGATGGGAGGCAGGTGAATGCCAGTCAGGGAAGAAGGGGGGGTCTTAATGTTGCATGAATATGTGTGTGTGTGTGTGTGCACGTGCTGAGAGTAATGCCTGTATTGTTGCACACACCTGTCACTTTTCATTGTCTTAGTTTTTGGATCTCTACCACACCGCCTGGGCGTTGAACCATACAATAACATAATAATAAAAATAATAATAATATACATTTGTGCTAATTTCCACGCTGTCGTGTTTTGGCACAGGAATAAAATATTGGCCATTATGGGATGTACATCCTCCTCTGAAGGTGTGCACGGTGTGAATCTGAATCTGTTGCGCTTCATGTGACATTTCAAGTATAGGAGGGAGGGGGAGAGAGAGCACCAGTTTCAAAAGGTTATTTCTGGGTTATTCGGCATTTGTTTCTCCCTCTCTCTCTCTCCTTCTCCCCCGTTCCCTCGCTCGGGTTTATTATAATTTTAATGACTTTCCGATAGAGTCGGCTGTATGTCTCTGTATGAGGTGTGAATGAATGAGTGAATTATTGTATGTCTGGTCCTGTGGTCGGTCTGGGACGAACCCCAAAAACGTTCACGCCGAGGGTTGATCACCGTCCTGATCACCGTGGGGAAACGGGCAGGAAAAAATGGAAAATAAAAAGGTTAAATGTCAGGCAACACATAAGATACATTCAAAAAATACATAGAGATTTAAAATTCCTATTACATCACATCTACTAACAGATCCAGAACGAAGCTCTCGGCGATTCACAGAGTTCTCTTGCGCTTTACGAAGGACCTGCTGTCTGCAAATTTGTCCAGCCTGCAAGGTTCATCTGAAAAATTAAAAGCATCGGGTATTTAAAACCTGTAATAACATTACAACTGCATCCCAACACGGGACAAACCCAATTTCACGGTCGCATCCGCTATTGTAATAGCATTAGCTCAGAGGCTAATTGGTCGGGCTAGCAGACAGTCAGACGTAGAAACACACCAAACGGTCTCCATCCTGGTTTCGCAAAGCGTTCAGAGGACGGTTCGTGCATTCATTGCGTGCACAAACACACACACACACACACACACCGCACATTCACACACACTCCTCAAAATGTGACTGGTTGAAATGTATTTGGCTGTTTGCCTCTGTTGAGGCTTTTTTGGATCCCCTTGATGTTCACACAGTGTGTGTGTGTGTGTGTGTGTGTGTGGTGTTTTATCGTGCTTGTATAATGGACCGACCCGTGCAACCAGGTCTTATTTAACCATTACAACCCGTGGCAGCCGGTTTAATTCGCTGCGATTTATGGTGCGGTCTAATTGCTCGGTCGCTCCTGTCTTGTTTTTTTTTATTTTTTTCCCCGCGCAAACAAACACTTGCTGCGTCGTCTCCCCAACAACTTGTTGTCGCGGGACCTCGAACCGGCGTGATGAATTTGATAAATCCCCCCCCTTATCACCCCGGGAGACAATTAAAACACATGTGACAGGGGTTCCTATCTCCGCTCTCCTCCTGTAGTGCTTCATTTAGAAACCATTTGTCTCCGCTATGGATTTCCTATTTTTAATGGCGCCCGTATGCAGGGGTCAGGACTGCGCTGAATAATAGATGCCTTTTTTTTCTCTCCCCCCCCCCCCCCCCCCCCTACTTTCATTCCCTCTCTCTCACTCATTTCCTCATTGTCACCCCCTCCAACCCTTCACCGTGGGATGATGCCGGTGTCGCTTTGGAAACCGGGGTTTTTTTGCAGCAGGGGGGTGCCGTGCAATCTAACGGCGACCAAAAAAAAAAAAAAAAAAAACAAGGCCTCGGTTGAAGCCCGGTGTCAAACTCCAGCTGATATCTATAGGCACACGTTAACCCCCCCGCCCCGGCCCCTCCCCACCTTCCCCAGTAAGGGACGTTTATCACCGAAAGCGAGGCTGCCGCCGCACGGCTAGGTGATATATCGCCCCGGCCGGGCGCGAATGAATAGACTAGTAATTATCCCGTTAAAAGGGGTGCCCGGACAAAGAGAGAGCCTCGCTATAATTTAAATTGTTTTGTTTCACCCCCCCCCCCTCCCCTCACACACACACACACACACACTCTGGCACTCTGACTGACATCACAGAATGGGAAAAGTGAGCCTATTTATAGCCCCAGACATTCGGCTAATTGTAGAATTTAATAAGGTTTCTGGAAGAGTGGGTTCTCCATAAGCCGGAGGCGTGCACCTCCTTCCTGCTCGGTCTCCTCTACATCTTTCTTCTCTTTGCATCTTTCACTCTATTCCTTCATCTTTTTTTTTTTTTTTTTTTTGCACAAACTGACCCCCCCAAACACACACACACACACATACATCCTGGGCCTCCTATCACTTTGCTTACAAGACTCTTGATTGGGCGATTCTCAGTATGTCACAGTGGGTTAAAGCATGCACACAGTTACATATGTGTGTGTGTGTGTGTGTGTGTGTCTGTGACCACAAGCGAGGATGCATCCAAATAGAGCATGTGTGTGTGCTCTCGTGAGCGAGACAGGGGTAATTGAGCTCAGAGGGTTTTCTGTCTTTGGTGGCAGAGGGGAAATTGGAATCTTCAGAATCCATTAGAGACGGCCTCACAGCAAAACCTTGCGTGTGGTTTATGTCTTTGCATGCATATATATATATATATATGTGTGTGTGTGTGTGTGTTTGCGTGGTGAGTACATCACATTTTCTTCAGAGGGATGGAGAGACGAGAAAAAAAAAAAAGGCAGACGTGCTGATCCTTGAAGTCGCTGCTGTGAAAGCGAAGGTGGAGGAGGGGGTTACGGCGGCTGTATCAAAATAAAGCGGCGAGGGCACGAATGAATTCAATCTTCCCACGCTTGTTTTGGAACGGCGTGCGAGGCTGTTGTGCGCGCTGACCGACCAGGCTGATAGACCGCTGGGGGAGGAAGGCGGGGGTCGGCTTGTGTGGGAAGGTGCGCTGAGACAGAAACAGCAGGTAGTCGGCAGCAGATGGCTGCATACTTTCCTCTCCTCCCCGCAGAGCCATCACTCTCCTCTCTCACACACACACACACACACACACTCCTGCCTCATGTTCTTCCATGCATCGTACACTGTATGATGTATCTCCTTTCAATGTATTAACTATCTTACATTTCCCCCAGAAGACCCTCCCCTGTTAGCCTTATTTATAACGCCTTTGAGGAGGAAGCGCTTCATCAAATGTAGCATCGCAGCACCAGGCACAGGATACACTTCACACACATGTGTGTATGAGAGGGTGAATGGTTGTGTGTCTCTATATGTGATGTGTGAGCGGTTGTGCGTCTCTATATTACATGTGAATGAGTGAGTGAAAGATGTACGTCTGACAGGGTGAATGATTGTGCATCTATATATGTGCCATGCGAATGATTGTGTGTCTCTATATTTTATATGTGAATGAGAAAGTGGATGTTGTGTGTCTAAATATGACGTGTGAATGAAAGTGTTGGGTTGTATCTCCATATGTGACATGTGAATGTTGTGTGTTTCTATATGATGTGTGAATAATTGTGCGTCAATATATGTGACATGTGAATGGTTGTGTGTCTTTTTATTGGCTATGTGAATGAGAAAGTGAATGTTGTGTGTCTATATGACGTGTGAATGAAAGTGTTGGGTTGTATCTCCATATGTGACATGTGAATGTTGTGTGTTTCTATATGAGGTGTGAATGATTGTGCGTCAATATATGTGACATGTGAATGATTGTGTGTCTATATGTGATGTGTGAGTGGTTGTGCGTCTCCATACTGGATGTGTGAACGACAGCGATGTGAATGAGCGGGTGAACGATTGTGTGTCTCCACATGTGACGTGAATGTTGTATGTCTTCATAGGATATGTGAATGGTTGTGTGTCTGTGGTGTGTGAATGAGTGTTGGGTTGTGTCTCCCTACGCGACATGTGAATGGTTGTGTGTCTCTATATTACGTGTGAATGAGTGAGTGAAAGATGTACGTCTGAAAGGGCGAATGATTGTGCGTCAATATATGTGACATGTGAATGTTGTGTGTCTCTATATGATGTGTGAATAATTGTGCGTCAATATATGTGACATGTGAATGTTGTGTTTCTCTATATTGTGTATGTGAATGAGAAAGTGAATGTTGTGTGTCTCTATATGACGTGTGAATGAAAGTGTTGGGTTGTATCTCCATATGTGACATGTGACATGTGTGTCTCTATATGTGATGTGTGAGTGGTTGTGTGTCAATATATGTGACATGTGAATGTTGTGTGTCCTCATATGACGTGAAGGAGAAGGTGAATGTTGTGTGTCTATGACCCTCAGTGCAGGAAAAGCATTACAGATGAGAAATTAATGATTTAAGGAATGAATTAGATGAGTTAAAAAACTCGGCACATTTGGAATCTCTGTAATTTTATCAAGCGCTCGCCATCCAGCTTCTTAGATTTCGTTCCCGACCGCCACACGCACGGAGAGAATCGGGTCACCCAGTGGGAAATAAGGGTCAGGACGGGTGAGTTTTCTCTAGGAGGCGTCCAGGCGCTCTTTCTCTTTCCTCGATCATATGCTATATTTAACATTTTAGTATCTGGATGAGCTCACAGGGCCGGCAGCGAGGCCGATTAAACTGGATCAGGGGTGTCAAACTCATTTTCACCGAGGGTCGTATCAACACAATGGTTGCCCTCAAAGGGCCACATCCAAAAGTAACAGTATAAATGGAACTAAAAGTAGTGTAAAACAATATGTAACTATTCCCTAATGTTAAATAACTCTGAAAATGTGACATATGCATTCCCATCTTCCTTGAAACAGCCTTCCATTTAGGGATTATTTGTATTTCTCAATTCCACTTGTTGAAAATGCTGAGGATTCACTGCGATCTAATGGAGGAAACATGAATTGTGCGTTTGACTTATTTATTTTAAAACAATCAGACCTTTTAAGACGTTCTCGTGGGCCACATTTAGCCCACGGGCCTTGAGTTTGACACGCGTCAACTGGATGATAAAATCTACTGCGGACTTTGGGAGGACGAGATGCATTCTGCGATCATTTCACATTAAATATTTGTTGTATAATATAGTTTCTATGTAAGGCACATAGAGGAAATGATACAGGAAAAGATAACATATATGTCATATGAATATGATGTTTCATATTGTTTTGTATCCATAAAATAAAGGAATCAGTGCTTATCGTAGTTGAAAAGGGTTTTTTTTTTCTGTTTTCGTCTTAATCATTGGACGCAGCGACAATCTGGAGTTGTGATTGACCAATCAGCCGCTGGCGGAGATTTTAAAACGTTCTTGACACATTAAGTGATAGCCTACTTGGGGTTTTTGTTTTAGGCCAAAGTGCGCGTTCTTGAGGGGAAACAAGGTCCGATCAATAACAGTCACGCTGTTAGTGCTTTAGTCACAGCTTCTTTTTGCTGGTGTGTGTGTGTGTGTGTGTGTGTGTGTGTGTGTGTGTGTTTCTGGTGTCTGCTTGTTTCAAAAATTATATCGGGAAACATGCTTAACTTTATAAATTTTTAAAAGAATGTGATACGGAGAACATATGCAAATGTTGGAGCGTCCGTGTGTGTGTGTGTGTGTGTGTGTGTGTGTGTGAGTGTGTGAGCCTATGTGTGTGTGTAATGATTAGCCTTCTCTTAATGGGAAAATAACGTCAGAGCCACTGGGACATTTAATCCATCTGAGCTGATTCTGTTTCCATCACAGCTATTGATCAACTCCAGTGACAAATCAACAGGGTGGCTACTTGTTTGTGTGTGCTCGTGCACGTGCACGAACACACTCCCAAGCGAGCATCTGTGGCGCCTTGCATAGCGTGTCACGAGCACGCTCATGCAACGCAACATTAAATTACACCAAAATCGGTGCTTTCCTTTCTCCCTCTCTGTCTTTTTTTCTTTTTGTTCTTCTCTTTCTTTTTTTTCCGACAGTGTTTTTTATCCGAGTCTTATCTATGCCCCCTCGCGCCCCCCCGCGCCCCCCCGCGCCCCCCCAACCCCTTAACCCCCCCTCTATGCTTGCTAAGTGGTATTGGCTTTAAAGGGGCAGCAAATCAGTGGCTGATTAATACTGAATTTTTGGGGCCATTTGTCTGCACTGTTGCCCCTGTCTGTAACACACACACACACACACACACATATGGACGCACGCGCACACACGCACGCATACATAAACACTTGCTCCCTCTCTCTCTTTCACACACACACACCCTCTCTGTCTCCCCACCTCAGCAGTGATGAATGGCCGGGCGATTGCCGAGGGATTAGAATCGTCACGGTTACCTGTGCCTTGACAAAGTGGTCCTGATTGGTGACCAAGGCACTTCAGTGGGGTCATGTCTCACAATGGAGTGGTGTGCACGTGCACGCGCGCTCGTGTGTGTGCGTGCGCGTGTTTGTGTGTGTGTGTTCGCTTCTGGCCCGAGCCGTATGGGGTTTGTCAACACACGGGGTTAGCGTACGCTGTTTATCGTGTTTGCAGCCATAAGTCAGGGCAGGGCTCTCGGCATCCATGTGTGTCGGTGTGTGTGTGTTTATAATAGCGCGGGGGCCGGCTAACGGACGCTAATTGCGCCTGACAAAGATTGGCGAGGTCCCGGCAGCAATGTGACCACAATGACACCCGAGAACCAGAGGAAAGGGTCGCCGGCGGACACTGATGAATCGGCACTCGGAAGAATCGAACGCCGGCCTAATCAGCGCATTGGATCCCCTCCCCGCCTCCGCCCTCCGCAGCAACATTTTTCAGTTTTGTCCAGCCTTATCAGGTGCTCGCTATCGGTCCTGTCAGATCCCGTTGGTCCGTCCTCCGTCACTCCTGGCCTTGGTAATCGTTCGTTGGTGAACGCGGCGGCCGAACGCTTCCGCCTCGAAGCGAGAAGGTTCCCGGTTCGATTTCCGACGGGGGAAGGTTTTCTGCACGGGGTCTCCGTGTTCCCGTGTCTACGTGGGGGTTCCGCCGGGTTCTCCGCCTTCTTCCCGCGGTCCAAAAACACCTGGTTCATCGGAGTGTGCCCGGATGAGGGTCACGTGACGTGCGGATGGTTGTGATGGCTCTGGGATCGACCGGTCCAGGGTGAAGCGTCATATTTATGCCCGCCGTCGCTAGTTAGCGTAGCTTTGCTTCGGCTAGGACTTGGTTTTCTCACATTTAGTTGCAAAAAAAGCGAATCCGGCATTTATCAATGCCACCCACTTGTATTTATAATATTACGGCAATCAGACGAATACATCGTGATGTAGAAGACCGTGGAGAATGACGCCGCAAAGCACCTTCTTCAAAAAAATCACAGCAAACTTCCCTTTTTCCATCAAAATAGCTCCTTTTGTGTGCGAGGCGCCTCGGAGCGACAAAAGGCGAGGGGCCGTCCTCCGGCGACTCTTTCAGGGGCTGTCAGGAGGTGGTGGTGGGGATCCTGGAAGGAGGAGAAGATCCCTCCTGTCCCCCAGGGCAACGGAGGGATGAAGTATGGAGAGATGGCGGAATGAAGAGATGTGCAGTTTGGTTAGAAGATTATTATGTCAGGGCAGTGGAGGCTAAGGAAGGGCCTTGACTAATTATACTCATCTATTATAGACACAATTAAAACCTGGCTAATTTACTGCGGCCCGATGCTTGCGCACCCAGCTGATTTATACCCGTTCTCAATGACACCCAGAGGACATCCACACACACACACGCATACACACACGCACACACATTCAGTAAAAAATGCAAGAAAAAAAAAAAGGGAATACGGCCTTTTTCTTTTTACCGACTATATATTTGCGATATCGGAAAACCGCACCGATATTAAAGCCCCTCGCCGTTTAATTGAATTTATTGAAAATATCTAATTCGCCGCCATGATTAAGACTTTTAATAACTTCACTCACTGGATTTCCGTAGGCAGGAGCTAATTCGGTAGATTCTGACAGCAGGTCCGGTCGGTCCTATCAGGTTGTCTGCGAGTAATAAATGTGATGAAGTCATTCACCTCCTCCGGAGACGTTCATGTGGTACAAAGATGAAAAAACAATGTAAAGATTCATTTGTATTCAGCTCATTTATGCTTTATTTATAACATGTTTTCACTCTCATCTGCTCCAGCCTGTCTATTTCACCTTTCCTTGCTTATTTTCAGCTGTTGTCCCCACCCCGAGAAAAAAAAAATACACTAAATCCACCGGGATTGAAGTCGAGTGCTCGGGAATAAAGGGTTGGATGGCAGCTTTGTGTTGGAAAATTGTGTGGCAGGATGACGGTGATAGAGTGTGTATGTGTGTGTGTGTGTGGTTGGGGTGGGTGGGGGATTACAGACACGGAAAATGGAAAAAAAAAGAAAAAAAAAAAAAAAAAGAAAGAAAGGGCCGGAGAGCAATATGTCAGCAATTTTTCTTGGTACTCCAGTAAGTTGTCAAGGAGTTGGGCTCGTTGCACCAGACAGGCTCCGCCCCCTGCTGAAATAGGCCGTGCCCTCTTGGCTTCGCTCCTCCCTGGAACCGATCAATCACCTTGACAGGAGCCACGCCCACATCAGTTGCTCGGCCAATAGAAATCTCCCTCTCTCTCTTTCCTTGCTCCTCCCCCTCTCCCGCCCGAACCCTCTCTCTCTCTCCATCAGCATCCCTCAGGTGGCGCGCTCGGAAAGGGTTAAGTCGGCGGCATGCTGGATCTCTGCAGAGGTGACAGATGCTTCCTATCCCACCCGGCACCACGGGGGAACCGGAGACACTCGGCATACCAATGAGCCGCCGTCTGACACGTGCACGCACAGAGAAACGTGCATGTGTTCCAGCGTGTGCACATGCAAACAAAACACAAGTGTAAAAAAACATACGTATGAGGAACCACACACGACTTGCAAAAGACGTTATTATTATCAATATTATTGTTATTATTATTATTATCTGCATGTGATTTGAGTGTCTTCCTGCAACAAAACAAATCTGGCAGAGGGCAGATGTGCTCCCTTGTCTCAACACGCGACCTGCGAGAGAAGGCCACTGCACACATCCATAAAGCATCCGCCTCGTGTGCAGGCGCGTTCAAACATACGGCGGCAACGCAGCTATGTGCACAGTAGCAAGCGTGCACGCACGCACACACGCGTGAGCACGCGCACGCCGTAAAAAGTGACAGCTGTCGTTATGATGGAGCACTCGGGGAAGGGGAAGTGAAGGCTAAGCCACCGCGCAACATGGTGTCGAGAAGACCCGCTATTCATTTTCAGCTTAATATGTTACGGCCCATTGGAAAAACATTGCGGCATATAATGTAAGCAATTTCACATGCGCACACAACTTCTCACCGCGTTCGCCAAAATGAAGAGATGCCGATTTAGCCGACGCTTGACTGACTTCGAAAGTAATACCCCGCGTGTGGGTCTGTTGCGTGCATGTGTGTGTGTGTTGAGTAGATATCTGGCCATTTTTGTGTGTTTTTTTTTTTTTTTTTTTTTTTTGTGCACGCATGTGTGTGTTTGCATATCGCCGGTGTGGCTCCCTGCACGTGGCGCGGTTCAGTTCCGATGCATGTGTGTTAATTATTTTTGTCTCCATCTGTGATGCAGTCACGCATCTCTGCACATTTACTCTTCATCGCAGCGTCACTTGATTGCGATGTTTATCCACCCAGCAGCCAGGGTGAGCGGAAAACTGACGCCGGACGAACCACCGCCGTGGCGTACGCGTAACAACGTGCGCTTTCCGGCGGGGGCACCCTCCCTTTGTTTAAGAACGGGCCTGAAACCTTGCTTTTTGTTAGCGCTCGGCTAGCCCCTTGTAACGCTACTCTGCTTAGGGATATCCCAGGATGCACTTCTCTCGCTCACGCCATCCCGTCCACGCTCGCGTCCCTTCACCGTGGGCGTGATCTACCGCCGCACTCCTCCCGGGTACCCAACAGAAATGCCTGGATGGTAATTAAACCTATTCTTGTATCGTTAACGCCATCGACTTTTATGCTTTCTCATGTCACGCTGATCCCGATACAGTTTTAACCATTTACCGGGGCTGGGCAATGTTTGCACGTTTGATTTTGACAGATTGTTTATTGATAAATCAGTAATTGATTGTAATATTTGGCACCTGTCTCTAGTTGCTCGCCACGTACGTAAAGCATCTTAGAGTGTCAAGAAAGGCGCCTTCGAATAAAACGCATTATTATCATTTCAGCTATTAGCATTTAGCTGTTGGAGCTAAAGGCAATCACACCGCCTCTCTCTTTGTACCCCCTGCATCTTTATATGGATAAATAAATGGTGTGCTTGGCAGCGGGGTAAACGCGTGGCGCTCTCGGCCCGCGGGGCCCCAGATGGCGGCCCCGGTCGTTTGCTTTACCTTGTTTTGTTTAATTACTACAATCAACTCTGTATTTCTCCAATTAATCACCACCAACCTGCTCCATTAGTCTGCCTCGCTCTCCCTTTGCTCTTCCTTCCTCCTCCTCCTCTCCAAGACCCCACGGATACAAACAAATGTCAAAAGAGCATGCGTTGCAAAGGCTGGTGGGAAGGAGAGAAAGCCAGAAAGAAAGTGATGGGATGGAGAGGCGGCGAGGGAGGTGGAGGAAGAGGAGGAGTGCATCATCGGACGGGAATAACAGGGCGGGAGGCACTTCATTACGTGCGTTTTATTCTGTTCCTTTGTTTATTGAGCCCCCCCACCACCCACGGAACACGATAAACAACACCATTAACCGCCGTGCCCCCCCCCACCCACCCACCCACCCTGACGCGGTAAACAGTTGATATTAATTATAGTCCGCCCGAAGCGGGCCCTAATATGACGACGAAGATTGTCAATTATCCTTTGTTTTATTTTTATTTATTAATTTTTATGGTGACATGATCGCGGGCGGGTAATAGAATTAGACGGAGTCAAATGGGAACACAAGGCCAGACAGAGATTATTAATTTTTTAATATTTTTTTTGTTATCAGGCGATGAATGAAAACATATTTAAACAATTCCCAACGGGGATAAGTTCCTTTTTTCATGTTTTTTGGATTTGTTTTTTTTTTTTTTCTGGGAGGGGGGGGGGGTCTTTGTGCATTTCATAGCCCTCTCAGATGTGACAGGGGGGGCTGGATGAACTTCAGCGCACGCACACACACACACACACTCACACACACTCACACACACGAATACACACGCTGCACGATTTGATCTGTTGCTTGTTGTCATCTAGCGCCACCTACAGGCGAAAAGTGGCATTGCATGTCGAGATTCCTTTTGTCTTCATCTGCCTGTGTCTGCAACCTCATGCCCGATCACAGATTTGATTTTTTCCAAAAAAATACCGATTCTGTAATAAAGCAAGTGGTGTGTGCATATTAAGTAAATAATAGAATAAACCATATGAGGGTAAAAAAAAGTTAAACTATATTATTTATCAATATTATATGTATATAAACTATATTATCTATATAGTTTACATTTAACCTTCGGCGTGACACACCATCAACATCCACACATTGAATCACAGATTTAGTTTTCAGCCATTTACCCCCATAATTACATATTTTTGTCATTTTTTCAGGTTCAATTCAACATTGTGTCATTGAGAGATAAAATATACTTTTTTGTGCAAGGATTTTCTTATTTTTTTGTGTGTTTTGCAAATGAAATTTTGGTGTGAGTTTGTACGCTATAACCCGCGATCCTTTGCCCCGGCAGGTAAAAGGTATCTGCTTTACGCTTCGATGTGACCTTTGACCTCATGACGCCGGGCATAGCTCCTATCAATAAAGGCAAATGATTGAGCCACCCGTGCAATATGCAGCCGCTACCGCTGCCGTCGCGTAAATGCACCGCCCTTAAAATTAGAATCCCGTTTATCGCGTTGACCTTTTGCGATATATCTCGGTTGCATGACCTTCAACCCCCCCCGTGGCCTTGAAATCACGACAAGATAAGTCTGAGGCGTAGCGGGATCCGGACGCACACGTTATTTGCATTTGTATCGTAAACAACGGGCGCGGCGGTTTTCAGCCTTCACTTACACACCATCTGGGAAAACACTGTCTGCCTAAACTAATAACAACATGCGTAAATAGAGACGTGCTGGAACTGTTCGGAAAGGCCCTGTCAAACTGTTCTGGAACAAAGGGGGTGTGACTGACGGCTTGAATCCCGAGACGTTTTTGTTTTTTTTCCATCGTGTTCCTCGACGTCGGCCAAATTTGCCATTTTATGATCTGAGACACCTTTTTGTTATTGAATATCAACTCGCTGTGAAATGCTGTATACCTCAAGTGATAATAATTCAACAGTTAAGTAAAGACAAAAAAAAAGCCGTCTAACAATCTTTGGCCTGTATTTATGTTCTCAGTTCAGTCCAATATTTAGTGTCCGTGGCCCACATGTGTGACCCGTCGTAGCAGGCAGCAACCCCCCAGACACAGGCACACACTCTTAAAACACACTGCCTTTAGCCCTGTTAAACCCAGGATATGAGTCCTCAGTGAGAGCAATAAACCCCGTTCAATAAAATGGCTCTCTGTTTCTCCTTCTTTTCTTTTTCTTTTTTTTTTTTTTGCAGCCCTTTCTGTGCACGTCCATGTCATTTAAATCTGTGTAAGTCTACATAACTACATGTCTACCTACCTTAATTCATATTTATATGTCTGTTTACATATGCCGGCATGTTTGTATGCAAAAAAGCATATACCATATATGCATGCATTTTTTTTGCATATGGTATCTATCTATCTATCTATCTATCTATCTATCTATCTATCTATCTATCTATCTATCTATCTATCTATCTATCATACTAGAGCACAATGTGCATCTATCTGTCCATTTATAAAAGAATGTATCTATGCATGTGTGCATGTTTTTGAAAATTTGAAATTGAAACACTGCGATGGATATTTCATCCTGTCACTAGTGCCAGTCCCTGGTCTAAAAGCGTGGTAAAAATAGAGGATTTATAATAGTGTTATAAGTGAGTGAAACTGGCAAGACCGGTGTCGGTAAAGCAACAACAAACTCAAAGGTAACTTGTTTTTATTTGAAGTACATGCGTGTCACTTTGCATTTAAAATCCAGCATTCTTTGCTTAATCCCATCGGAAACTTCCACACACACACACACACACACACACACACAGGCACTTTCAGTCTGACCGCGTTGTTGCGCTTTCCCGTCACTAGATGGCACGCTTGAACGACAGATGGGCGCGTCGGGAGCGCGCCTGGAGAAGCAGGGAGCGCGCTTCCTCTCCTCCCCCTTGCCTGCCTTCCCAGCCATTCCTCCCTCGTCCATCGCCTCTCCTCTTCACTCATTTCCCGGGTGAAGAGTTCACGGTGCAGGCAGGCCCTGCAGTATGCTGGTCGCAAGAGTTGAAATCTGCTTTTTGTGCCACGCAGGTGACATTTTTAAGGGACCGAAAAGACAGGGAAGCAGGCCGCCTTATGTTTATAAGTATCAGGAACACTTAACCTTACGGTCACATTGTGGTTCCTTGCAAATTCATTATGCGTTTCCCATTGCGGTTTAGAACCGAGGGCCGGATACTAAATGACCCATACGAAATTATTGAAAATGGCAGCGCAGGTTGTTTTTTTTTTGTGTATCCACATGTTCGCTTCTACCTATTCCAATAATCTTTGCATTGCTTTTCAATCTAGTTCCACCCTCACGTGCTGGATCTGGCCTTATATCGATAATGGAGAACACTGCAGTGACTCTACAAACATATTTATGTCAAGCACTCCATCACACACTCGCGCACGTGTCGTTTCTGCGACCCTTACACACACAACAAATAGACTTTACTATCATCACGGGTACTGACCATTGACATTCACTGATTTGTGTGCGTAGCTTAAACCAACCCCTGAATTGTAACCTCAACTCAAAACAAAAATTTTAACCTTCAAACTGCTTTTCACACCTTTTAAATTTAATTTTATTTCATTTGATTTCATGTATCCATTGATCGACTATCTTATTCTATTTTATTTTATTAAATTTTATTCATGCTCCACGATGCATGTGGATGAACCCCTTGAGTATTAGTTTTCTGACCCTACAAAATACATTTAAACAAGGCAATACACACACACACACACACACACACACACACACACAAAATTGATCCAAACGGTGTTTGCAGTGTCCTTGCAGTATAAAGATGCACTTGAACGATAATGGCCAGCAGGGAGCACTCTATGTAATTATAACGACCTATCTCTTTTGAGTTATATCAGGATTTGTCCTTATGAATCATGCGTCTGTATCATTTACATACATTTAGGGAGATGCAGTCTGTGTGTGTGTGTGTGTGTGTTGTGGTGTATCCAGCAGGAAAACAACGGCAGATAAGCGAGCCAAACGCAATCTAAAGTTCCTTCACCGTGAAAAGAAAACAATGTTTTTATGGTTTGCGTTTTTTTAATTTAATTTTTATGTTGCCGCAGTTGTGAGAGCCTGCGGTCGGACGCATACCGACAGGCTTTGTCACAACACAACAAGCAGCTGCACCAGAAACCGAGGCATCTCCCCGTCCTGCCGGAGAAGCTGGCCTCGATCCACGTCTTCGTATTTCCCTAAAACCGCTGCGAGCGGCTACGAAGTGCTCCACGTGTGTGCCTTTTGTCTTATTCCCTGTATCGCTGTAAATATCCAATGACAGCAGAAAACAAAGAGGGCCGACACCTCGCCTTGCTGACCATGTATTTTCAAGCCGTTTGAAAGAACCTGTTGGAAAAATCAAGGGTCAGATGTCCAAAGATATTAGCCGTCAAGCAAAGAGTCTGCTAATTTAAGCAAATGGTGAACCACCTGCATGTTTTTGGACTTTGGGAGGAAATCCATGCAGACACAGGGAGCAAATACGGGGCTAACCACCTCAATTTATTTCTATTTTCTAAATACTGCTTCATCCCATATTTCTCCCCCTGTCCAACCGTGATGTCTTAGGTTTTGCGGACATCGGCGTGCGCCCGGTATGCGTGCACGAGTTGTAAAACCCTTCACTGGGTTTAAATTCCAAGTGTGATCTGTCACCGCAACACATTACTGTCTGATGTTACAATGTCCAAGTATAGTGTTACAGCCTGCGAGGGGAGAGGAAGGTCCTGCAGTCCTGCATATTTAACAGTAGTTGGCAGCAGAGGACTGAAGCTGTGAGTGATCCTCCCCAATCCAAATAGCAAATTGTCCATACATTAAGAAATTCACAATAAATCAATATATTTATTATTATTATATTATTATTCAGTATTATTTAATCTCAATGGGACTTTCCTGGTTACATAAAGGAGAATCAAAATAAAATAAAATAAAATAAAATAAAATTATTATCATTATTATTATTGTTATTATTATTATTATTATTATTATTATTATTATTATTATTATTATTATTATTATTATTATTATCATTATTATCATTATTGTTGTTGTTTTGGAGGTTCAAGTTCACAAAAGCATGTTCGCAGAGTATAGGACGATATTTTCAGTTTTTTTTAATATCGGATTTGTTACATTTTGTGATGATGTAATTTGTGCGTAGCGACCCAAATTTTGAAATATCACTCCAGCGCTGCCGTGGAAACGGACTTTTTTTGTCTGACCGGATGCTCTTTTTGGGCAGTGTGTAGGTTTGAAGGCCGGGTTGTTGTTGCCGAATGTAAACCTGCATTTGTTCGTCCATATTGATTTTGTTTCCACTAAAACACACTTACAGAAATAGATGCACACACACACACACACACACACACACACACACACACACACAAAACAATAGAAGCTCTGTGCAAGACAGACACTATAGTCTCTGCTGGATTAGTCACCAGCTTCACCCAGACTGCACTTCCTCTCACCCTACATAGACTACACAAAGTTATGTCCAGACCCACACACACACACACACACACACACATACAGCTGTGCGCACACACACACACACACACACTGGCAAAAGAGCTGACACCAGATGGAGGTGCTGACATGGACGCAGCTGATAACAGGGTTACCATCACCGTTCCCACTTACACACTGATGATTATGCCCCCCCCCACACACACACACACACACACACAACTTAATGTCTTATCTGTAGTCAGTGGTCCCAGCTCATGTCACACTCCCCTTATCAGCACCTCGTTGCGGTAAGCTGTATGGCTCATCCTTTGAGGAAAGACACACACACGCGTTGGTAGTGGGTGTTTTGTTCATGAGCAGCGAATGTGTCGTTCGATGTTTCGGGTTAAGGCACGAGGGAATGTACTGCATGTGTGTGTGCGTGCACGTGTGTGTGTGTGTGTGTGTGTGTGTGTGTGTGTGTGCAGACAGCCACCCCTGACCGGAGAGGATGGACGCCCTGCGAGAGCGGCTATGATTCCAAAGGATGTGCTGTCTGATTCCTGAGGTTAAAGTGTTTCCAGCCAGATGTTCTCCACCTCTGCACCCCTTGCTGCTTCTCCTGTGAGCTTCCACTTCTGCAGCACCCCTACACACACACACACACACACACACACCCTCCGTTTGACTTCTGGCCCCATGCATCCTTCCTGCTGCAGGCCACAGTCCTCCTTTTCATTGCTTCCCACAGCAGCTCCTATCCCCTGTGCTTCTGTCCCTCTTCTTGCAAACTCCCAACTCTTCACCTCCTCCCCTCCCCTCCCGGCGACGCGCTGCCGCTCGAATTCGTCTGTAATCGTATGCGCAGAGGAGGGGAAGACGAGGGTTCGGTCAACATTTGCCTAAGGCTCCGCATCCCCGGATCAATAAGTGGTCTTAAGTTTATCTGATTTTTATCAGCAGAGCCGACAGGGGGGCAGGTCGATGGGCCGTGCCCGCGTCAAGTTGACCTTTTCAGGGACGACGGCGAGAGCGCACTCCCCTCCTCCCCCGGCGGCCCCCCGCGGTCCCCTGTCACCGTCTGACTGGCACGAGTCCGTTGCGCTCAACGACAAAGTCTGCAGAGACGTCTATATCAGCACGCGGCGCGGCTGACAGGGCCTGGCTGTTGTATTTATAAACTGTCCTTTGGCCGTGACACTTTGCCAATGATCGCGCCTCGTAATTTATGCAGGCAAATCTCCTCGGTGCAAAAATGAAAGCTAATAGAGTCATTAGCCGCTAATTCAAACTGGGATACCTTGTATAAATTGGCTTACTTTGTAAAGTCCATCCCTCGATAATATCCCCCTCCTCGCCTCCTCCTGACCGCCACGTAACGTCACACACTCGCCGTCTCGTCAGGCGCCTTAACGTCCCATGGTGTGTGTCTAATATATCGAGGCCGTCGCGCCCGTAGCTACGTTACACATCTACGATTATAACTCTGCACATCGCTGTGAATAAACGCCCGCGCGCGCCGCCGTTGATATCGCAGCCGATGTGTTATCGTGCCGGCTGACGGCTGATTATGACATTAAATGTTTATGAGTATCGATCAGCGACGTCCATCACGGTGCGAGCCGTTTCATATCCTCACCTAGTCTCGGCTTAACGGCATACTGATGGATGTGCAATGATCTCCGATACAATGCAACGGCGAGGCCTGCGCATGCTGCATATAAAGACGCACACGCAAACACACACACACACACACACACACTTACACACACTGTAGTGTACACATGCAAGGGCTTGGCAATAATGCAATACATCAAAACAATAAAAATTGATCCAATGGACTAATATAGCCTGAAAGAGTTTCGAAAACCATCCGTTATTCAAGAGTAGAAATAAACTGCTTTTCAAACTTCGGTTTATTTCTTTTTATTTTATTTTATTTATTTTTTTAATCACTGGCATCCCTAATAGCTACAGCTAAAGGAAATTGCGATGGTGGATGCTGCGGTAGGTCAAGCCACACCCCCTGGGAACTTTTTTTGTTTATTTTATTTATTTTTTGTATTGATGAAGGGACATGAGTGCAGATGGGATCGGAGGGACCGGGACGAATAACAGAACAGCATCATGGGATAATCCTCATCAGTGTAAGCCAGGGGTGCACACACTTTTTCACTTTTGTGAAAATGACCTACCTCCACTAAAAATGCTAAATATAGCCTTCTCCAGGCAGATGTTGCAGATTTGCGACAGCCAAATATCAGATTTTTCCTGCAACTACAACTTAATTTGATCCTGAGAGGGTTAATATTATATATATATATATATATATATATATATATATATATACTGCTCAAAAAAATAAAGGGAACACTTGAACTACACAATGTAACTCCAAGTCAATCACACTTGTGTGAAATCATAGTGTCCACTCAGGAAGCAACACAGATTCATTTTGACTTGTTTTAAGGACATTACATCAAAGTTGGATCAGCCTGGAGTTTGTTTTTACGCTTTAATTTTGAGTGTGATTCCTAATCCAGACCTCCATGGGTTGATACAATTGATTTCCATTGATCATTTTGGTGTGATTTTGTTGTCAGCACATTCAACTGTGTAAAGAGCAAAGTATTTCATAAGAATATTTCATTCATTTAGATCGAGGATGTGTTTTTTAAGTGTTCCCTTTATTTTTTTGAGCAGTGCATATAAATATACATATATACATATACATTCTTCATATACATTAATTAATTGACATATTAATATTTATTTATTTATTTGTTTGTTTATATATCTACTGAGTATACTTAACACAATAAATGTTTGTGGATTTGCATAACTGCATGAACCCCTATGGCACGCTACAACAGAGTACTTTTTTTGGTAAATACCTTATTCTGATGACTTGAATGGAGTCACCAGCATAGTTGAAGTTTGCTGGGAGAAAAATGACTGCTGTCCTGACAGCTGGGATTTTAGTTCCTTCACCTTTCTTCTTCTCAGCTCACTTTTCGGAGGGAAGCCAGCGTCGTAGTTTTTATGAACAGTCTGAAAATGCAGCTCCGCTTTTCCCTTTTTTGGTATAGCGATGGCAGACCGGCAGATGAGGCAAACGCACTTTGAAAATGACATTCCGTATGGAAGTGATACGTTTCATTTTTTTTACTTAGTCCAGCTCCAATAGTCATTTTTACAACCATAAGTTTAGGAGGCATAAATTGTAAGCTAACGCGCTAGCTTGCTAGAACGCGCCGTTCTGTGCACATGTGCAGTGACGCCTCTGTCAGAAAAGGTCGGATTGAACAAACCGACTGTCAGTCAAGTGACAAATTTCATAATGGTGATAAAATTCCCACACTACCTTTGTGATGGCTATCAACGAATTTGGCGCACCTGGAGAAAGCCTATGACAGCATTGCTAGGGCTAGCCTAGCGCTAACTATGAGCGCTCTCATCCAAACCAACAGGCAAAAAATATTCTTTGTTTTGATAACGGTCTCTTTAATTCACTCATCCGTATCATCTCAAAAGCAACCAGTCTGATCGCATTCACATCCCGCATTAATTTTGTGAATGGCAACCCAGACGTCTGACTTACAATAAAATGGCCGTTGAATATTCCAGAGACAGAGACGATTCGGAAAGACGCCGCAGAGACGAACGCAATCGCTCTTCTCAATCCAATTGGGTTTTTTTAGTGGCTTAACAAAGTGTTTGCCACAAAGAAATTGCACAAATTCAGAGAGAGAGTAAGCAAAGGGCATGTCGTGAATCTCAGGACTGTCAGCACATTAGCTCTGACGATAGCCTGGAAAATAACACTGAGCGCCCGCGGGGATGGGAATGTTTTATTGTGATCCGGCTGAAGATCCGTGATCGATATCTATCCTCTTGCGAAAAAAATATGACTTGCACAAGTTAAATATTCGGAGTGAATTTGACATATACAGTATACCCTTGTTTTTCGCGGGGGTTACGTTCCAAAAAGAACCCGTGATAGGCAAAATCCATTAAGTAGAAACCTTTATTTTATTTTTTTACAATTATTATACCATTAAATACTCTATTATACATTGCTGCTGTCGTCCTTATGTTTTTTTATTCCTTCTTTATGGAACGAACGGAAGATTCATTAATTCCGTAATGCCGACCTACAGCCGCATAGCTTTTAGCTTCCCTTAGCATGTCCAGAAGTTTAACTTTATCTGCGATAGATAGCATCTTCCGCTGCCTTTTGGGCCCTTTTGTCGCTCCAGTGTTTTGTCAACATTATGGGTTTTAGAGAAACTCGAAATTGCAAGAGAATTTGCACGTACGTAATGTAAATTTGGCAAGCTGTTTTACGCACGTGTACATATTAAACTGCAACGTTATCGACGCACAGGTAGAGAAGAAGCGGAGTGACTTTTTAGCCAATCAGAATGCAGAACACAATGCACCATGCAAATCCAGGAAGTAGCGAAACCGTGAAAAGTAAACGGCGTTATAGCGAGGGATCACTGTATATAAATGTAGAAAAAAAGAATCCCTTCCTGCTTGATGTAATTGTGCACAGCAACCACTCACACATCTACAAATGCATAGATGGAGTAACTTTTCAACAATAGGTGTATTAAATATCACATTATCTCTCGATTTTTTAACTCTGACCGGTTGAGGCAGAAGGCCGCCCACATTTTCCCCCCAAACGTTTGGGAAAAATGCAATGACCAGTCAACTGGTGGGGAAACTGAACAATGTGCACCCTCTCCGGGGTAATTTAGGGCTGGTTTAGACGTTTCTTGCCTGTGTGGTTGGCCGGCTTTACGGGAAAACTGCTGGCTACGTCTGGCTGAAGCGGGAGATCACAGGGTCAAACTGTTTTTCATCTTGATTCAATAAAAGGAAAAAAAAATTGGTCTCAGACGAGTTGCATTAGACATCTGGTATACCGAGAACGGATGGACAGTCAGGCAACAATATGTCATTTTTTTTATCGGATGATAACACGGAAGCATTTCCGCACTATTGAGTCCTAAAAATAAGAATAAATAAATGAAAATATGTGTCCATATCAACCACAGGTTTTCACATGGTAACGTGAGATATTTACACAGAAACATTTTATTAAGCTTTTAATTAAATACATACCGGTAACATCCACAAGTACCTACTGGAAATGCGTTTTTCCAAACAGTGCCTATAACACGGCTGATGAAAAAGCTTAAAAATAAATAGCACAAGGAAAATTCCATCCATCCATCCATCCATTCAGTTTCCATCCCTGCTTTGTCCGAGCCGATCGCCATCTTTATCCTCCTCCTGCGCAATAAAACCGTTAACGCCGTCTTCTTTGGTGATAGAATTTCACGGTAATTTCATTGACCCGATGTGACGAGGCTGAATAATTTGGCGGTGTAAAGCTCGTGAGCCCCAAAAAAAACATCAATTGGGCGCATCATTGTTTTAAGCTGGAATGTTAAAAATGCGTGAAAGAAGTCGCGGCTTATAGTCTGGAGATCATGGTCATTTTGTATAATTTTTGTGTATTTTTGTATCATTTTTGAATCTTTTTTTTTTTCCTTTTTATATCATTTAGTTATGTCACGCTCATTTCTAACAGCCAATATAAAAACATTAGGCAGCACCTCTAAATCCAAGGTTGGTCTACAAAATTTGTTCAGGCCACTTCACAAAATATCACCCGAGTTGAGTTATTGAACCAGTCATCTTCTACACCGAGGCTGAAAAATAAAATTTTCCCTGAAGGCAACTGATACAGGGAGAGCCAGTGGATACTCAGAACATGGAAGCGTCTTGGCAGGTCCAGTCAAATGAAGAAAAGATGTGCTCCTGGAGTCTCAGCCATCCTTCTAAGTTGGCCAAAACAACAACTATATCAGCGTATTTACGATGTGAGGTTTTCCATTGGGGTTACAGGGTGAATGATGCCCAGTGTTAAAAATGCAGAGGCTCAGAGGGAACGGCCCGGTGCCAGGTTTCATGCGAGGCGATCCAAAAACGCGGCGCGTTTTCCCTGGAAAGGACTCATAATCTTGGACGGCGGGTCCGGGAAACATCCCACACACCCGGCGGCAGCAGCAGCAGCAAGAGCAGATGGAAAAGGCAATGCCGAGCCGGGAGCTGCATTTCCAGACCTAACGGGAGTCACATATGGGACTCTTCTTCTCACCATTAAGCCCCGAGTGGCTTGGCGAGAACTCCCAGAACCATAACACCCAGTCACATCTCCATGTAGGCCCACCCTGGAGACTCTGGTTAGCGCTAGCCTAGCACCTCGCTAAGCTGGCATGTGTTTCTTACAATCCCATGATGACATGAAATTAGCGAAATAATAGAAGTGCAAATGAGCAGTAAAGTGCGCTGTTAAAGTAAACGGTAAACATTTGTCTATGAGATGTGAAGTATAAAGTGCAACTGATATTTGAGAGAGTTCTTTTTTCTTTTTTTGTACAGTTTAGCGCAAAGGTCAGTTAAGTAGCACCATAATGGTAGATGGTGCAATAGCAATAAACCCACCAGTTTTTTTCTTGATGAATATTAAAGCTATTATCGCATCATGTCAGCTGGAGCTATGCTAACGTTAGCGCCGGTGTTGTTATGAGATCATTGCGTCTGCTCCTCTCGATTTTCATCCCCCATCTCTCTCCCAATCATGTTTCCTATCTCCATCTTTTTCTCTTCCTTCTCTAACCGGTCGAGGCAGAAGGTTGCCCTCTTCGAGCCGGGGTCGATCCAAGGTTCCTGTCCGGTCACGATTGCTCGCTCATCGGAGCGATGTTGGGTTTTGAAAGCAACCAAACTGCGGGGATCGTTGTTAATCTCATTATCTGACCAGCATAGTTTCAAAAAAATCCCACGAGGCCACTTTGTAACATTCTTTTTGTTGACGTTCCCCGACTCGGGAAAGCAGATTTCTCACCGAGAGCGCCGGAGGTCGACCGGCGTCGGATAGGAACGCGCCATCGAACCTTTCTCTGTCTTCAAAAAAAAAAACCCGGGAGATAAATAATTAAGTACATTCAAATGTCGAATTAATTGTTTCATTAATCATGTGCTCACAAATTTCCTTCCCTTCCATCCATCACGCGGCTCAGCAGCTTCATTACCGATCGATCGGAGAGCTGTCCTCCCAGTCAAATTTTCGCGCCGTCGTTGCCAAGAATTAATCGGGATGTGGCGCCCGTGTCGACTTGGCGACCGAGCGACCGAGCTTGGATATCCTCGGACCCTGCCTGCACGAAAATACCTCTATACGCTGACGATAAACACATTCCGATGAAATTTACAGCGCGTTTCTTTCTCTTTCATATTTATATTTTCCATCCGGGTTCTATCGTCAACCTTTTCCAGAAAATTGCAGGACAAAGATGCAAACAGTTGTAAGTATTTACTTTTTTCTTTTTTTCCTCTCTGTTTTATTGCAAAGTACAGAAATGTAGCTAAAAATGTGTGGGCGGGTTGTTATGGATAACAGAGCAAACAGACACACACACACACACACACTGTTGTAATATCCATACCAATGCACCCCCGTTTCAGCGACTCCTATTTATCCAGATGGCCTGTACTTTTCCACAATACACCAGAGACGGAAATAAGGTTATCAGATGATAGTAGGACCAGGGGAATGAATATTGTATGTCTTTATATGATCCGTGAAAGAGATCTTTGATAAAGGTTGACGGTTCGATTCCCGTCTCCGTGAATGAGCGCATTTTCACCGCACCTGACCCCGAGTGAACCCTGGGGTTCACGCATGCATGAGAATGTGTGTGTGTTTTTATATATAACACCGTGGTAGATATAAAGAGACGTTTCTTGGAGCCTGTTTTCCGAGCTCGGATGTTTCATCGACTCCGAGCTCCACCCCTCCGCCGGAGAGACGGACAGATGGATTAACAGCTTTGCAAGTCAACGCTACGTCATCCTGTGAACGCAGAGCGCACAAACAAGAACAAAATCACGGAGGAGACAAGAAAGGGAGGTGTTAAGCCTAAATTCTATTTTTTAATTTTATTTATTCACCTTTAAATAAATTTGTGCAAAGGCATGGCTTGACCTCATTCTGTCGCGCCTCCTTCAGCGGGGGTTTATTTTAGAAGGGGCGGTAAGTGGCCCCATAATGTCACTGTAATACTAGGTCATGCTCACCCGAACGGAGGGATGGGACTCGGAAGGAAAGGAAAAAGAGAGAGAGAGGAGGGAAAAAACATCCCCTGTTCATCTTCAGAAAGCGGGTGTTAAAATAACACCTGGTCTGACTGGAGTCACCGTGGGTGTGCTGGAAGGATTCTTACGCATCAGGCTAACAGGAACTGTCAGCGGAGAGACGTTCACACACACACACACACACACACACGCGCCGACAAAAGCAAATCACGTCTCCGAGCCAGATATTAAAGGTGAGAAATGATGTTGCCGTGCAAACCGTCCGGGGTCCTGAACCAACTGCCGCTTTGTCTGCCAGCATCCAGGAAGGTCAAGCTCCCCTGGAGGGGGGGGGGATGCAAATGGCTGAAAACGTATAAAATTAAAAAGAAAATCATTTCACGTGTGAAGGTCTGCGTGTGAGCCGTGACAGTGCTCTCAAGCGCAGCAGACAGTGCTTGAGTGTGTGTGTGTGTGTGTGTGTGTGTGTGTATGGGGGTCCTGCATATTCAATGCCGTGTCGCACGGCTGTCATCGGCCAAGTGAGCGGCGAGGAGATAGGGAACTAGTCAAATTACCGGCCGTGCTCGATTCTGTCTCCTGCGCTGACAAGTGTGTCAGAGATGGGATTTAATCTCTTAATAACGAACAGGGTTTTTTCTCCCCACACACACACACACACACACACAAACGTCTCCCACACCCCTTCATCTGACATCATCCGATCAAATCCAGCAAAAAAGAAAGAAAGAAAGAAAGAAAGAAAGAAAGAAAGAGAAGCGTCTGAACATCTTATATTTCCTGCAATCGCCCTCCATCTCTCCCTGTCTAATACGAGCCGTCGCGCCAGATTCATGATTGATCAGGGCCCTCGTGGGCCGAGCCGGCAGAAATGAACGTGGATCAGATGCTACTATGAAAATGGAGATTGAGTTATTGGCATGGGGGTGGGGGGGAAACCAAATAAGATCTAATCTGGGATTGCAACGGCTCCCAAGAAGTTTTTATCCATTTTCTTGGAGCGACGTGACTGTCCCTTCTTTTCATATGAATAATATGAAAACTGGCCGCTTTTATCCACCTTCGCTCAAGAATGCTAACAGAACGGCGCAACTTTGGGGTATTTGAGTCTGTGCACCTCCACGCTGTTACACTAATGAATGAGTGAATGTTTGCATCTATGGCATATAGAGTGAATGTTTGTATGTCTTTATTTGATATGTGAGTGAGAGTGTGAATGGTTGTATTTATCTATTACTATTGCAAATGCAAGGGTGAATGTTATTTCTGTGAACGAATGTGTGAATGTTGCCATGCCTCTAAATGATGTATGAATGAGAGGATGAATGGTTGTATGTGCATGAATGAATGAGTGAATGGTCATAAGTCTCTATATGACGTGTGAGTGAGAGGGTGAATGGTTATATTTATCTACTACTATTGCAAATGAAAGGGTGAATGGTTGTATGTATGTGAATGAATGAGTGAATGTTTGTATGTCTCTATATGATGTGTGAATGAGAAGGTGAGTGGCTGCATGTCTGCAAATGAATGAGTGAATGGTGGCATATATTTATATGACATATATATATATGAGATGATATATATATGAGAGAGTGAATGTTTGCATGTCTCCATATGACGTGTCAATGAATGAGTGAACGGTATAATTTCTCTAAATGACGTGTGTGAGAGGTTGAATGGTTGCATGTCTCTTTGAACCGCAAATGAAAGTGTGACTGGTTTAATGTCCAGGAATGAATGAGTGAATGGTCACGTGTCTCTATGAGACCTGAAAATGAAGGAGTGAATTGTTGTTTGTCTCCATGTGATCGACAGGCAAGCGGTCCAGGGCCGACCTCGCCTCTCCGCGATGACGGCTGTGAATGAACGAATGAATAATCCCTTCATATCCAACAAGGCATCCAATCCAAGGCATCGTATATGGCCCGCGTCCGGCCCACGCAGCAATAATAACCCCACATCAACTCCAATTATTTGGATTCTGGTGTTGGACCGTCATTGCTTTTGGACTGCGTTCTGTCATAACCTGTTTCAGCCTCAAATTCCTTTGAAGGATATTAAAGCTAATCATGTATCATGTCAGGAATTAGCATGAAACTGTTAGCATTACTGTTATTATTATATGCCGTAATTTCCAGACTATTGCGCGCACCTGAATATAAGCCGCACCGGCTAAAAATAACAATAAATATGTGTACATTTATAGGCCGCACTTGTCTATAAGCTGCAGGTGTCCTTGTTGTAACATGAGACACACACTTATGTTACACAGAAACTTTTTTTTAAACTTTTAATTAAATATATAAAATGCTTTTTTTTCTGAACAGTGCCTGTAACAGGGCCGATGAAAAAGATTAATTATAAATAACACAAGATGAAGTCCATCCACCCATCCATTTTCTGTCCCCCGCTCTGTCCTGCTCCAGCCGATAGCTTTCTTGGTCTTCCTCCAGCGCACTAAAACCGTTAAAGTCGTCTTCTTCAGTGTTGCAATTGAACGGCCTCAGAATTTCACGGTCATTTTTTGGTCCGATGCGACGAGGCTAAATGTTTCGGTGGCATGAAGCTTGTAAGCCTAAAAAAAAATCCATCAATTAGCCACATCGTTGTTTAAGCTACAGTGTTCAAAGCGTGTGAAAAAAGTTTGTTTGTTTGTTTAGAAGTTTATAAGGACAGTGTACAATTACATTAAGCACAGAGGCAGAGATGTTTGTACCAGTTTGTAGCTCATAGCTATTTTCCATCTGTAGTCCTGGACAGTTTGCGGCTTATAGTCCGGAAATTACGTTTATCACGTATCATGTCAGCTATTAGCACGTAACTGTTATTGTTAGCATCATTTGTGCCGTCATCTCCGCTTTCCTGAGCTTTGTGTCGGTCAAAGGCTGCAACCCAGGAAAAAGGCAGCGTTTCCTCACCGGTGCTTACTCATGGTGGAATTTCAAAATTCCAAAACGCAAAACTTCGTCATTCGCGATCGTTCACCACCGCCGCCGCCGCCGCCCCAAAAAAAGAACCCCCGCATCGGCTAGTCACAATAGCGACAGTTGCAACTCCCGTGATTAATGCCCCAGGAAATGAAAGTGTTGCCGGGGGGAAGATGTGGGAACGTTGCAACTTCCTGAGTTCCACGGGGGGGGCCGGGGAATGCTTTGGTGTCTGACATCGAGCCGTTAGCTAATTGGCTAAATCAGCTCGCTGGGGCTTAATTAGAAGCAGTTCGCCGACACCCCCTCCTCCCCCCCCCCCGTGACCAGGGGCTCTTTAATTACCCCTAGGTTTCGTCGGGAGAGGAGGGCCTCACGCGCTAATTACCCGAGTCCACACACACACACACACACACACACACACACAAGGAGGTGTGTGTTTGTTTGCATAAGCTCACATGTGCCTTTTTGCGACGTGGGTTCGCAAACCGGGCGAGAGACCTGGTGACAGCTCGGCGGACGAGTTGAAATAGCTCGTCGCGGCAGAATGAAGGAGTGTAACAGAGTGTGTGAGCGCGGGTGATGAAGATGGAAGGAGGGAGACAGTGCCAGGCGTGTGTGTGTGTGTGTGTGTGTGTGTGTGTGTGTGTGGGAAGGAGCGGCTCGCTATCTTCCCTCTCATGGCGGTTGTCAGCCGGCGTGGCCGAGCGCCTTCATGTTGGACAAACAGCGGTAATTAGAGAGACGGGGTGACAGGATGAGTGCGGCGGCGTTGGGCGAGCGTGCAAAAAAAAAATTTAAAAAAAAAAAATGTCTGTGCAGGAAGAATGAATATTACGACATCCAGAAGCTGTTTTTCAGCACCGCCGGGACATTTATTACGAATTAAATGAAGATGCCCGGAACGTCCCCGCTATTATGTAATGTATCCGGGGAAAAATTCACCTTAAAATACATAATTTAATTTTAAAAATGAAATGTTCTTGTCCTTTATCAGATATATTTATGCTATTTCTTGCTCATTTCCTGCATTTTTTTAAATATTACTCAGCCTCAATAATACCCCATAATTCTATTTTTCTCATTTAGGTTCACAAAGTCCCAAGATCATGTAAAATAGCATAAATAACATTTTACTCACTCTTTCACACCTCATGTGCAAACATACAACTATTCACTCTTTCATTCTAAGCAGGCTAAGAATGAATTATTGAAAAAGTAACCGTAATGAGTTGCCATTGTAAATATTTCGCTCTATTTCCTTTCTCTTATGTTGCCATTCCACACTGGTCGTCCAGTTTGGGGGGCTTTAAGTTAAATACTGCAATTTTAACTATTTTGATTGGAAAGTTCTCATCGTCAGATGGGGCGGACGGCAACCATTGAAACATGGAGTGAGTGTAATCGACCGCAGCGACACACACACACACACACACACACACACACACACACACACACGAGGGGACGAGGATAAATCATCAGTTCGACGGCGATTATGATCGTCGTAGTAACAACAGCTGAGGTCATGGATGCTGTGATAAAAGCAACGGCGATGATTACTGATGATACGGAAAGGTCCATTTATTTAACAATGATATGGATTACATGGAACGCTCCATTTATCTAACGGTCCAATCGGCACTTTTTTTTTTTTTTTTTTTTTCACAAAGTCTGGATTTATTCCCGCAAATGATAAAACTCACATCATGGTTTTCGGAGATTTATATTGTGCATGAAGGCTTTTCCTTTTTTTTTTTTTTTTTTTTTTGGGCTGGGTCACTCTTCACTTTAGCCGAAGAGGTGAAACAGGCGTCGTGCTCTACTAGATTTTCTCCTGCGGATGCAAAGGTGTGACGTCCTGTCGACCTCGGGCCTCCTCCCGCTCCGTTTTCTCCAGATACCAAAACGATGTACGATGGCGCATGCGATTATGGCCGTTACCGATATATACCCCCTTTTTTTTTCTTAATATCCATTGGCGCTCTCCTGCACATTTCAGATGAATTCATTAAGAAGCGGCTGGTGACACCGAGTGGGCTACGATCGCATTAATGCCCTCATTTAACCTGCCCTCCGAAGAGCGGTGGGGACTTGAAACGCAAGGGGTGATCGGAAAAATAATAATCCAATTTATACCGAAACAACGCCCAAGGGTGGATGTGCGCTAATGGCGAGGCCGATGTCATTGTTGATACGCGTAATGACAATTTGGGGGTAATAACTGGGTAGTGATGATGTTTATGGTAAAGGAAGGGAGGGTAATTATGGTGATGAGTGATTTGTCTGGGTGGGTTAAGGGGGGCGGGTGTTATCGCTGTAAACGGTGACTTTGGTGATAAGAACCAACAGTGTTTGCTTGACCTAGAATAGAAATTGCTCCGTACAGAGTTCATTTAGATTTAAATTTATTTGCACGCCGTGTGACTTAACAGGGGTTGTTTTACACTCACACACAGGTGAGAGTCTGACAGTCGTCGCTCTGGAGAGAACGCACCTTCAGCCATTCATCAGTGTCAGCCTGTTGCGGTGGAGGGGGGGGGGCGCGTCGTCATTAGGACCGCGAGTACATCTGTGAGGAAAAAAAAAAAAAAAGCACGCACACGCATGATTTATTAGCATCCGATGGCGTGGCGCTGGTTAGCGGGATCTGACGCCAGTCCGGGTCCGGAGACGGCTCCCAGATACGAGCAGCAAAAATCCGATGTGACAGGCAGACGTTTGTGCGGCGGTATCGGTCTGCGATCGCGACTCCTCAACGGACAAGAAGAGCAGCGCATCCCGGAAAGCACCAAACACCGGCTGCGTTTAGTCGCCATGTTCTCGTTTATGGGTCTAATATCGCTCCGGCCTGAGGTTTTTATCTCGTTTCTTAGTTCCTCGGATGCAGATGTTCTCCTCCGACCGCCGACTTGATTAATTTAAATTGTCTCTTTCGGACAACGGTTTGTTTTCCGTTTACCAATTGAAAAAAAAATTAAAAATTGAGTTGTCCGGGAGTCGAATCACCCCACAGTTCAAATTAAACCCTGGCAAGTGCAAAATGGGGCGGAATAATCATCCCAAATCCACGGGTTATAGAGAAGAGGTGAGCGTATTGCTCTGGGGAAAACAAAACAGTGTCAAAAAAGGTAAGACAACAATATAATGACATATAAGTACACATTTATTACATCTTTTTAAGCCACTTTTTAACGCATGTTCAACTTAGAGTGTATTATAACTCTTTTCAGCGATCACGTTTTTATACACGGACAACAATTGTATAGGGATTCCAGCAATTTTTTTTTTTTTTTTTGTGAACTTTGAAAATGTGGTCATTTTCATTCTTTAGTTTTTCATTCTTTCCTTTTTTTATATTTATATATTTATATTGTTATATAAATATATTTATATATTTATATTATTTCCTTCTTTTATACCACTAATCCTGCGTTCACCCTGCAAGCTAACTTCAGGGCCACGTATAGAGACATGCAACCATTCACCCTCTCATATGGACACAGCCGTTCACTCCCTGTGTTTCTGTGTGCAGATTGATGCACGTGTGTGTGTGTGTGTGTGTGTGTCCTAATGGTGTTTAATGCCTAGACTAATGGTTTCAGCAGGGAATCCTTGCACAGAGCTTGTGTCCAGGCACCGGCTGATCACTGGCAGGGCCATCCCTCATCTTGATACCACATAGAGGTGAGAGCCGGGGGAATACACACACACACACACACACACACACACACACACACACTCACAGTCTGTCCATGAGTCTCCTTTTGTTTCTAGTCACCAATTATCCCACGTGTCTCTTCGATAGCAAACACTGAGCGTGCACCTGAAAACAAGGATCCCCCTTTTGTGCTATAAGGAAAATTAGGAAATTGTGTTTAAAAAAAATAAACACAGTAAACCTACGAGAACAGGAATCTTTCAAAATATAAAACTAGGGGCAGCGGTGTATTGACAGCATAATAGGAAATAACTTTTATTACCTCATGATGAGCGCGGAGATGCTGGAGCTACGTGGCTAAAGTTGCTAGCTATCCAAGACAGGGTTGTTTCGGGTGTCTGATGCCTTTCATTTGTTTATTTATTCATTCATTAATTCTGTTCCTTCCAATTATTCTGGGCTCAGGGGTGTGTGTGTGGGGGTCTGGAGCGATTCCTTGGTGTCATCGGGCGAAAGGTGGGGCCCACCCCGGCTCCGCCGTCAGCTGATCACAGGGTTTATCGAGTGCGATTGAGTGGATCCGGAGCTCGTGGAGGCTGGAGAGGAATGACAGGAGCGGAGGCGAGAGGAGACGAATGAAAAACCCTGGACGGGCATGTGTGTGTGTGTGTGTGTGTGTGTGTGTGTGTGCATTCAGGGTGTGGGGGTCAGTACAGGAGCTCTGTGACCGGGTGTCACCACTTGGGCCAGGAGGCTGAATCCAGCAATTAATCAACCGGGCTGCACCACTTGTAATCAAACGGGTACCGGGCCATGATGTATGAGCCATGTCACAATTACAGAATACACACACACACACACATTGCATTCACGCGTGTGTGGATAAAGACGTAGAAGCACACCGGACAACCTCCGGCGTAACGCTGGGATCCGAGAGGCCGCCGAGGGGGGTCCTACTTCGGAAAAGCACCGACGCCCCGGGTTGGAGACGTCGAGTTAGAGAGCGAGCGATTTGGCGGGAGGGACTAATGAGGAAGATGGAAAGCGGGAGGAGTGAGGTTGGAGCGAAAGTGGACGTGAGGCCGTAAATGAGCGAATCATGGGGGAGATAATGGGGAGGGGTGAAGAGGGGAATCCGCTGGGGGCGTAAAGCTCTCGGTCAGCTTTTTTTTTTTCCAAGAGGAGGAGCGGTGGGGGGCGGGGGCTGACAGGATGAATAATTTAGGATGCAGAGCCGACATTGACGCCACAATGCACTTCTGCGCCGTTCATCCTCAGCCGTCCTCAAACAGGGACCTGACGTCCATCAGGCGAACGATCGCTCTTTCGCACCCCCTGTATATTTCCGGATTTGTAGTTCATCCCGGGCCACTCAATGACTACATCTCCCAGCAGCCTTCTCTGCGTGCGCTACTTCCTGTTTTGGTCCTGGTGGACGAATCAAACGCCCCCGGCGCTTCTATCGAATCTTTTATTCTTCTGCTACTTGCTAAAAAAATGTCGGCGTTAATATTTTATTAGTTTATGACTTTGCCGGGGTTGTAATTAAACATCTAAAATGATGAACACGCACCTGAAACTGCGCTCTCACATTTTCTTGGTAACGTTCCCCCAGGCTGCGGCACAACGCAGGACCATTTTTAACCCTGAGGAACAATGTTTCTCCCAAATCTCTCTGGCTTTTCAGCCGCTGCTCCTCTTCATTCATCACACAGCCTGAACGAGTGACCGGGGAATGACCTCGCTCACTCACACACACACACACACACACACACACACATACACACAAAGCTGTGGAGCACACACTCCGCAAATCCACAAACACGGTATCAACTCACGCAAAAGCGCAAATCATTTATCACTCCGGATGGATACCTTGAAACACATGCTCCAACACGCTCATGTGTGTGTGTGTGTGTATGTGTGTACGCAAACCCTCATCCGCACACACACACATGCACGTTCCTATCACATCCGTTACAGATGGATTCTCCTCCTCCTCGGCCCTAAATGAATATAAATATGTCTGTTTGACATCATTCATCTGCCAGGGGAGAAGGATTTTCCCGCATCCGGCCGAGAGAGGCAGTGTTACTCTCTCTGAGGGGCTTTTGGATGCGAGAAGGAGTCCAGATAATGGTGGCGGGGGGGGGTTCGCTGATCACCCGCCGCCAAAAAACACGCTTTACTCCCTCCCTCTGCTTTTTCCAAACATCTTCTGCTTCCTCCA
The DNA here is from genome assembly GCF_037954325.1 of Fistularia commersonii. Taxonomy (NCBI): domain Eukaryota; kingdom Metazoa; phylum Chordata; class Actinopteri; order Syngnathiformes; family Fistulariidae; genus Fistularia; species Fistularia commersonii. Next base: position 11,205,171 of record NC_141307.1, read on the forward strand.
ACCAGGCCCGTAATAAAGATCTGATCCTATCTCGCCCCTTCTCGCGGTAAAGGATTTGAAAGCCCATTAGCTCCCCGCTTTTCCACCCCGCCTCCCCGTAAGAGCCAACGGCGGATCCGATACCATCAGTACCAGTCGGCGGCGGGAAGATGACGGCCAGACGACGGCGAGGGAGATGCGGACGGGGTTGAGAGGAGGGAAGAGATATCGCCCGGCGGGAACAAATTGAAAGAAATTCAATCCGGGGCGAGGGAGGAGGGTCGCCAAAAAAAAAAAAAAAAAAAAAAACGGCACATCGTCAGGTGATCCGTTCTTGGATATAAACCTATTTATCAGTTAGAATTAAACTCGCCAGATGTGACCTTTAACCTTTTATGGTCGCAAGTTCACCCGGCAGGGCTTGCAGCGCCCTGTAGGGGGCGCCGACGGGTCCGGGTTGAGACGCCAGCCTGCACGCCATGTCGCCGGCCTGGCCAATGAGAGAGCGCAGCGTCTTTTCCTCTCTTTGTGCTGCATCAACAAGTCTTTTCCCCTATCTAGAGCAAATGCATTAAACACCAAGCAGGGGAAAATAATCTTGTAAAAGTTGGATTTTTTTTTTTTTTTTTCCCGCACCCGAGCGGACGTCGTGTCAAAATGACAAATAACTCTTCCCCGAAGCAGGAAGCCGATGTGGCGTGTCCACCTGGAGGTCATGTGGAGGTCAGCGGTGGGCTTGTCTCGCTGGCGTTCCGCTCACCCTCCTCCCTCCCTTCGCCCTCGACTCCGTGTGACAAAGAGAGCCGGTTTAGTTGCCAAGGAAACAGGCTTTTTTTTTTTTTTTTTTTTTTTTTTTTTTCACGGCGATATAGGAACACATAGGAAGGGCAGGGCGGCTTTGTTTCAGCCATAATGAAGGACTCCCCTCCTTCCCACCCTTGCATTTTTAATCGCCAGGCTGATGAGCGCCGAGGCCATCCACAACAGCCTGACTACGCTCAGCGGAGCTTCTGACAATGTCATCTCGCCGCTTTTATCGCGCTGCGCAGCCCCTCATAGTTGCACGCCGGAATCAGCCAAACCCAACATGGAAGACGCGGGTTGTTGGCGAAGATACACCTGGCCAAATAAGCTGGTTCCCTTCACCGAAAACACACATTTAACCCAACGCACCATCCTTTTTTTTTTTTTTTCTCGTATCCCGGCACCCGCCCTGCACTGTTTGACTTAGCGCAGCGGGAGAAAAAAATGGCTGATCGCTATGGCAACCATGTGTGCTGTTCTGCCACAGCTGTGATGTATGTGGTGACACTTTTGACCCTCTGGTGAACTCTATAATACACAAGCCGTGCAGAGAGAGGGCCCGGCTCCCCCATCCATCCTATGGCGGTCTTATATGCCGCGGGTGCCATGGCAACAGATTCAGAGGGAAGTCACTTACTTTTGTCGTCTAAAAAAAATAAAATCTAAAAATAAATCAATTGTAAAGTAGCAACCTTCGTTACAACAACTGAAATTTGTGACGACCTCTATGGAGACTTAACAACATGTTTTTGACAAAATTTGAAAGCACTCATCCAGGCGCGTGTTTAGACGCATAAGAATGTTTAGACAGATAGATTGATGTGTGTGTGTGTGCGTTCATGCGCGTGTGTCTGTGCTCTGCCTTATTACACTCTGCATAGAAAATGGAGTTTGATTTATATTGTAATTAATATGTTAGAAATACATTTTTTACCGCTAAACAGTCAGAAAATCCTCCTTGAAAGCTTTCCTTTTTTTTTTCCTTTTGAATTATGGCTTCCGGAAAGCGTGTTTTATGTCGGGCCCTGCGCCACAAATGCAGATGTGTGTGAAGACGCGGGCGCTCCGGGGGTCAGCGCGCGCAGTAAAACTCAAGCATCTGAGCAGAGGTGCCACCGGAAATTACACCTCCATCACGCATGATCATTTCACGACGATTCACCGCCGTGCATCGCCTCGTGTGTCACGATAAACGTGTCCCCTGTTGACATCAGCTACAAGCCCTGAGGGTTTGTTTCGCCCCCATCTCCGTGTTGCCGGACGTCCCCTCTCGCTTATTTGTCATTTATCGTCAAGGAACATTTGCTTCACACACACACACACACACACACACACCGATCTCACTGGCATTTAAAAAAAAAAAAAAAATGTCTGGTTTTTCTGCAGAAACGCCAGTTACCACTTTCGGCCACTAGAGGTGCTGCAGCTTTGCAGAAAAAGCAGAAATCCCCTCCATCTGCCACAGCTGCTTCCACCTCACACTAAACTGCTGCACGGGAGGAGAAAGGGGAGCTGACATTCCCCGAACGCAGACAACCAGACACCTTCTTCATCATTTCTTTTTTTTTTTTTATTGGAAAGCAATTGGTTCCACATGGCGGCGAACGTACAGAACACAGAGATAATGCGAACGAGCAGCTGCTCGCTAACACTGAAAACATGTCGGAGGAGGTGAAAAAAGGCGGGTGCTTTTTAAATAAAATCCCATTTTCTGAGGATACCTTGTTTGAGGTAGCAACGAAGCAAAATCTTCTTTTTTCTTAAAAAAAAAAAAAAAAAAAAAGGCATTCCACGTCCTGCTGCAGCTCCTCCGTCCTGTTTGTCTGGAACGCAGCCTGGGAGGGTCGCGACCTTTTTACTCATGCCGCTCAGACGGCGGCCTGCAGGTCTGCAGAGAGTTGTAACACAATTAAAAGTGTCAATACGGCGCAGAGGAGCGATTTATACTGAAAACCGTAAATACTGGACGACTTTTTTAACTGAAGGCAACAGATTGTACAGTTAAATGTGCCCGAATTCATCAATAAGGGGATGTTTAAAATTGATTCCAAGCGAAACTGTTTTTGCTTAATAGTCTGAATAAAAATAAATAAAAATAAAAATAAAAATAAAAATAAAAATAAAAATAAAAATAAAAATAAAAATAAAAATAAAAATACAATGATGATGATGATAATGATCATAAGAATCTTTTCTTTTTTCACATTTTAGCGAAAGGCTACTCCTTTCAGGGGTCGCCGCAGCCAATCATCTGCCTCCATCTAACCCTCTTCTTCTCCACACAAACTAACTTCATGTCGTCTTTCACTCCAGCCATAAATCTCTCCTCTGGTCTTCATCCAGACCTCCTGCCTGGCATTTCCAGCCTCAGCAACCTTCCACACAGATTCACCATCCCTTCTCTGCACACATCCAAACCATCTCAGTCCGACAATTTATGCTCTCTTGCATGCTTTTGAACCTGGAGGAACCGGTGATAGTGCACAGGCATGCACATGCACAAACAGATCTGTAACAATAACAATAATGATGATAATTGAGATAATGTTACTTTCCAGGCTGCCACAGATGTTCCTTTTGTTTACATTTCACGCTAAAGTGCTAAGAGCCGCACAAGCACACACACTTCCTGTCCTTAACATTAAATGAGATTTTGATGATTTTGAAATGATGATTTTTTTCTTTACGTTGTTTATATTGAATCCATAAGTGACCAATAAGGGATTAGCTTTAATAGTATGTTTGATGTTTAGATCCCCCAAATGCCATTTCTTTAGCACTTGAGGAGCCAAATCGGTGAAAATTCAGCTCGCGCCCGTCATATTTGTGAGTGTGTGTGTGTGTGTGTGTGTGTGTGTGTGTGTGTGTGTGTGTGTGTGTGTGTGTGTGTGTGTGTGTGTGTGTAGGGGGGGGGCTCTCCAGACACCCGCCCCTCGCTGTCACCGCAAGCGGCCCTGCCACCGACGTTGAGCAGGTGACCTTTTCTCCCGGCTAATCCACACCCAAAAGCCCTAATTACTGCTGCCGCTCCACCAACCGCCCCTGTCCCGATAATCGATACGGCCGATTGACCGGCAGATCACCCCGTCAGACCCCCCCCCCACACACACACACACACACACACACATACATGCGATTTCACTTGTGTGTAAAGCGACGCTAAAATGCGATTCGGGTATTAAAATAGCAGAAAGTATCAGATAAGCAGCATGTTAGCATCACACGACGACAAGACACACACACACACACACACACACACACACTCGCAGCCTGAATGTTGTGACACCAGCTGGCCTTATTGAGCGGCTCTTGTGCGTAGACCCCCCTCCCCGATTAGAATATCTTCCTTTTAACCTTTAGCGGCGTGACTCGCCGCCGGAGAAGCGAAAGAGCGAGCCGCCGTGCTGTGGAGAGAGGGGGGACATTCCCTCATTATTTCATTAAGCTGTGGCATTTCATAAACACGCACACAGTAGCGCACGGCGCCAAATGTCACTTTTTCCACGATAACCCAAGGAGCACGCAGGTGTGCGTCCCTGGAGAGGTCGCGTTTTGCGGCCGGGTGGCTGACAGGCGTTCAAATCCGCCGCGTTTCTCGCCCCGCAACGCGACGCCCGAGGATACAAAAAAAAATGGATGGAAGGAATAAACCAAGTTTTCTTCCATTTCCTCGTCTTCTTTCACCCGCCTTCCATCACTCTCGCTGACAACCTTTGATTGCGGCAGACGGGTTAATGAAAAGAAACCGGGGACACCTGCCTGGGCGGGGCGCGCACACCTGCAGACGTCTGATTCGTCTCGTGCCCTCGGGCTGCGCCGGCCAATCAGACTTGACAACGACAAGTTGATGAGGCGCTTGTTTCGTACCTAGACCCCCTCTAAAAAAACGGCGATGAATATAAATGTTTTCCGAACATTCTGTTCTCCCGGACCGCGTGAACACTTGGCTCGAGTCCCAACCGCAGTGAGTAATAGGCCAATATTTGTCTTAGCTTGTGATTGTCAAGCGAATGTCATGTATTTTAAATTAGGCTTGAAATGAACGCAGTTGAGTGGCATGTTGAGCCGCAGGTGACTGACAAGAATAAAAAAAAAAACAATTGTTGGTGTAAAGCAGACGTTTCTGTCCTGATCCTATCACAAAAACATCAACAGAAGCATAGCATGTTGCTACCGCTAACCAATATAAAATACTGCAATACTTTGAATACAGTCCCTTTTTATAATGTGGTCGATCACGTCATCATTTGCTCATTTATGATATTTATGATATTTACGTTTCTCCTGCACTCAGGCTTGCAGATAACACCTTCCACCCTAAATGGGTGTTTTTGTAAGCCATTTTTTAGCACAAGTCCCCAATCCGATTACAGTTAACCTTCATATTATGTTAAGGGTCAATTTGACCCGTTTCACCCATTGACCCAATGGGTCAAATTGCCCTTAACATAATACGAGGGTTAAATGCAAAATCTCATTCCAATTCAATCAAAAATGGATTGAACGGGGACCCCGTTCTATTTTGCGACCTCTCTCTTTTTTTTCCCTCGGTCAAGGCAGAATGCCGCCACATCCAGCCGGGATCCGTCTCCTCGTCGCCGTGCATTTTTAAATGACATGCTCCAGACCCGCTCTCAGATAACCTCATCGCGACTCGGCGCCACGGCGATAAATTCCGACTTGACTGCGATAAATAAGACGCACGCTGCTCGGCGTATAAAATGGCCGTGATGTGTTTTTAGAAGCCCATTCATCCCATAAGGTTGACTCATCCGTGGCCTCCTGGCGACTGTAACTGCGTCTATATGTTCAATATGTGCGCCTGTGTGAATGTGAGCTATGTACGCCGCGGGATGGAGACACGCGGCCCCGCCGAGAGCTGGCCCCTCTCGGCCTCGGCCCGCTGAGTGAAACCCTGCCGTAATGTTTGGTTTGAGGGGTGAAGAAGAGGGTGAGGAGGGAGAGGAAGGACAAGAGGATGACAGAGCCGAGGTTCTTGCGTGCAGAGCGGCTGAAATCGAGGGAGGGGGGGGGGATGAAAGGTCCGACCGGGGACGAAGAGCAGGAGAGGTCCCTCTTGGTCTTGTCAGTCAGCCGTCACTCTCTGACGCCTGAACCTCCGCTGACCGGGTCGTGACTGCCTCCCCTGTACAGGAGATATCGGCGGGGGGTGCCGACCTTTGACCCGAAAACCCCCCTCGCATCCTCGGCCATCTCTCCGAGCAGGACTTTTACTAGTTTCCGCCCCCAAAAATGTTGGTTTTTGTTGTCACAATTTCACCTCTGTTCACGCTAAAATAATGCTAAAACAGCAAAGTGCTCATAGCTTGTCTCATGTCCTGAAACATTATAAAGGGAATCCTAAATTACTGTGAATTATCTTCATCTTCTTAGAATAATAATAATAATAATCGCCTAAGTCAATTCCTTATTCTACATCGGGCTTCATTTTTTGTGTTTTCTCACCCCAAAAAAAAAAAGTTCTTTTAAAGGCACCATTATGTGACCCACATTTTTGTATGAATCTACACAAATAAAACAAGACCATTTTATTTTAGTTACCTCTCAATATAAAAAGTAGCAAATACACGAGCACCAAAAGAACATTCAGATGAAACGTACTGAAACACATCTGGAGAACACGTCCAAATTCTGCGGTTGCTCTTTACTACAAGTTTATTTTGTATAAAATTTTCACCCTCCGGCCCTTTTCAACTGCTGGCACTGAAAATGTTAAAAATAAAATGAATAAATAAAGATGAATAGATAGACAAATAAATATGTTTTCTTATTCTGTTTTTTTGTGACAACATTCTTTTCCAGTCCCGTAATTTAAGATGAACATAACCGTATTTTTTTGTTTAATCAGGTTTTTTTTTTGGCCGCACATAAAGGCCTACATCTAGAATATCAAACAAAAACCACACATGCTATTCACACTCTGGCTTCTCAGAGGTATGGTTTGCAGATGGCGAGCCTGCACAGTGCAGGCGACGCACACACACACACACACACACACACACACACGCCTAGACCCCTGGAGAGTCCTGGCCTAATCCGGGGTTTACATTGTTAGGACAACGGGGATAATCCTGCTAACAGGGTGTTTATCTAGAAAATGCAACGGCTGAATCTCCTCGTGCGCAGCATATTGACCCGGCGAGGGAGCAAACAAGGCAAAAGCTAGAAGGAGAGGGCAAGAGAAGGAAGGGTAGGACATAAGGGGGTCGTGGGGGAGCGAGGAAGAAGGTCCGCGCTGTCAGGTATGCAGATGAGAGCGTGATGGCATCAATGCGGGAGAGGACACGGCCGATCCCTCCGGACCCCGCACACCCGTGAGAACAAACGGCGAATGATCTTCCGGAGAGCGTTTTAAGCCGGCATTAGAGAAGGAAAACACGCGCGGGAAGCGAGGAAGAAGACATTTTTATACCAGGACATGTGCGGGGATGGATCGAGCCTCCTCCGAAGGGTTCTGGAACTCCAAGCTGGAGAAAAGAGTGTGTCGCAACACCTTAGGCTTTGTTAAAGCTTTTGTTTGAACATCCTTAAACCTTTGTTTTCCCAATACTGACCCACAGGGGAGGCCTTTCTTTCCCCTCCCCCGTGTCCACGAGGGGTTCCTCCAGTTTCCTTCCACACTCCGAAAAAAAGCAGGGGCTTCATTGGACCATAGGTGTGAATGGATGAGGCATGCGAATGTATGTCGCTTCATGAAGTGTGTGTGAAAGGGGGAATAGTTGCGCGTTGGATGCAATCGATCGGCAACCGAATTTGCTCCGGCATCCCCATGAACCTGACTGCACGGATAAGCCGTATAGATAAAGCATGATTGATTGAATGTATGAATGGACGAACGCTAGCAAGAAGCTTGCTAAGACCAAACACGTCCACATTGTTTTCCTGTTGGGCATCAACGACAAAAATGGCTAACTGCCACTTTGGTATCCAATGCGGTCTGTCGGAATATTGCCGTCGCCGGCTATATCTTGTGTCGGAGGAGGTTGGTAGGGCAGGCGGGGGTGAGATATCGGCAGAACAGCTGTAAATTTAGCATGCATGTCAGAGCCCGGGGACGCTCCCTGAACTAAATGCCAGTCTATAGATCGCGGAGGGGCTAAAGATCACATCATCGTCCAGCCAGACATTGGTGACACTGGGCGGCGGACGTGGGAGCGAGGGCGGACCGAATGATCCCTGCCAGGACGAGCCGTTATAGACAGCCGCTGTCATTATGGGGCAAACGTCGCACCCTTACGAGTGCACGGGCCCCTCCCGCGCACACGCGCACATCAGCCGTGACGGCGACGTTATAGACAAGCACTGTCATTAGAAGGGGTCTCGGCGGAGCTCAAATGATAACGAGCAAAGGGGGGGAAGGGGGGGTTGATGACTCGGGAAAGGGGGGGGAAGTGACTCTCCAGCTGTCTGCAGGTGAGCCCGTTGGACGGAGAGGTCAGCTCACGCCACACAAACACACACACACAAAGTAACACTCTTAGAAACGATTGACAAAATGAAGCGTTGGTTGTGTCCCGATGGAAAAACTTCACATCGCGTCACGTGTGGGGTTTCACTTCTGTATTAAAAACGGAAAATTCAGAATCAATTTTTTATCAAGATCAATAGCTGACACAGTCGAACACAAACTACTTCCATTCAAATACAAACTCCTTTTGCTAACCGAATCAGTATTTCCCATTGAAATCAATATAAACACCATTGATCCGTTCTGCAGCACCAAATACATTGCATTACATTGTATTACAGTCATTTAGCAGACGCTTTTATCCAAAGCGACTTACAGAGACATACTGCACGCTTTGGAAACTCTTTTATGGGTTTATTTGAGGAAAAATCCAGAAAAGAATTAAAGAAAATGAATTCTTGCTGTGTTTCTGGTGTTCTTTCTCTTCTTGCCAACATTTTCCTTCACTAAATCAGCAAAAGCAAGGCCTTTTAGCATATGAGACCCTCGCTAACGCCATCTCGCTGTCTTTCATCAATCCATATTAACAATCAATTTCTACTTCTTCTGAGACTTGAGACTTTTTCTTCCTTAACGTCACTCTTTTGGCCACATCAGCCGTCTTAAGCGCATCTTTGTTCTTCAGGATTGTCCGGATGGTTGGCTTAGCCGCGTCGTAGCGCTTGGCGAGATCTGTAACACCAACACCGCTCTCACGTTTAGCTATTATGTCCTTCTTCAGATCGACTGTAAGTCTTAACTTCTTCTTCACACAACTAGTACTTGCACTTTTAAACTGTTTGGGAGCCATAATGACGGCTAGCTTACACAAAAACAGTATTATATCAGGAGAACACAACAATGAACGACGTAAACAACGCCACAATGCCACAATGTGGAAATCCAATGACTTTGCTTGCTGGTGCACCAAGGCTTCTTTCCAGGTTGATTCAAAATTTGATCAAAAAATCAAAAGGGGTTGATGTGCTCGCGATTAGGAGCGTTTGACTGCACATGCAATATACACATCATCTTTACCTCATTGGGTCCAATCAATACAATTAAAATGTAGGTCTGTACCAGTGGCGTGCGGTGAGGGTCATGGCCGGTGAGGCCATGACTTTCTTTGGAAGAATATTTTCAATTTTAAAAACTTGAGAGTTTCTTGTCCCAGATAGTCTCATCTCATTTTTTTTTTTTGTAAAACTGAAAACAATTTGTTGTCTTTTCTGTCTGAAGTTCCGCGTGCATACACTTCTCCACCAAAAGCTTGGTTACTCTGCAAAAGTCCTGATTGTTTCCTTTTATTTATCTATTTATTTTATCTAATTATTGCTTTTATAGGGACAGGAGTCATGAGCACCTGTCAACTCACATACGCCCCCTTCAGGTGAGGCACAGTATTGTCTGCCTCACCTCCTGACTTTTCTTTAAGGCTATTTTCCGTTCAGCAAGAATAGTCATATCACACACTTGTGCTAAAGACATTACACTGTTTGGAGAAAGTGGTGCTGTGTGTAATAATACAATAAATCTTTCTACAAACATTCAGCCCAGTTTTTGAGAGACTACGTGTGCAGAGGGGAGCTCAGCTGCCGCACCTTGGCTTACATTTGATCAGGAAATGCCCGAATTCAGCAATTTTTACTTGAGAACATTAGAACATACAGAAAATACAATTTAGAATCAGATCAGTGGAATGTTAATATTTATCTTACATTATTATTGTTTTTTTCTTTCATCATGTGTTTACATAGTCATTAAGCAATATGGCTCTTGCCCGTTATTATGATAAAATATATATATAATTTATAATATAAGCCGCAACCACTAAATTTGAAAAGAAAAAAAAATTAAATATATAGACCGCACTTGCCTATAAATCCAAGTGTCCATTTGTAACATGAGACATTCACAAAGCAAGATTAACCTTTAATTAAAAACATATTGTAAATGTTTATTTTTCCAAATGGTGCCTGTAACACATCTGGTTCAAAAAATTAAAGATACAGGTCGTACAAGTCATTTCGTTGGCACGACTATACCAGGCTAAATATTTTTTAAAAATCCATAAATTAGCCATATCAAGCGTTCAAAGCGTGTGAAAAAAGTAGCGGCTAATTACATTAAACCCACTTTAACTTGCAAGATGTTGCCTTCACTGTTTGACTTAAATCACATGTGAAGAGATTTTCCACAATTTGTCTCATGAGGATTCCTGTTACGAGCGATTCAAACCTCGACCGCTTAAGGGGACGGGTGGCCCGTCATGTCTCACATAGTTTCACTCCAGCTCTCAGGTGTGCGCAAACCAGCGAGCCCTCCTGTCTGTCACAGAAACGGCGAGCCGCAACGTTAGCACTGCCTTTGCACAAATCCACGCCATTTCCTGGATGCCCGGACAAGAGAACATTTGCTGCAGTGCCAGAAGGTCCCTTGTTTGAAGAGTGAATTGTATCTGTTTGCATCCCTTGCTTTTCCTGTAACCTTTAACTGTTTCAATCACGACACAAATCGCCTCCCACCTCCCCCCCCCTTCGGATCATGTTCCCTCCTGTCACAACACACGAGGGCCGTCGTCATGAAAACCGATGAAACCGACAGGTGTTTCTCACATCAGGTGAGTTCAAACACCCGACCCCCCCCCCCACCCCCCCGCCGGCAGAATCCTACATATCCCTAAATTCCCCTCCACCACCACTCCGACATGGAGACGTTTAATCCCAGGTGCTAAAACCTCTTCTTTGCCCCAAAGCTCTGTTCGGCTCTGTTTGTGTGTGTGTGTGTGTTTGTATCTATATGTGTGTGTGGGGGGGTTTCCTTCCCTGACGTGTCAGCGATCACCTCCCCAAGGCTGTTTGAACACACGCTACTTAACCTGTCTAGTTATTTCTGAGACTGAATTCTCTCCCAGCCTCGGGTCCTTGATATGAGAGGTTAGAGCGGGTGTTTATTGACAAGCACTCGGGGAAGGGTGTCGAGTGTGTCGAGTGTGTGGAGTGTGTCGTTGGCTACGAGGCGCTGGATACATATATCTTTTTATCTTTATGACTTAATCGACCGGCTCTCTGGACGTAACCTAATTCTTTCCTGGCGCAATTCAAACAGAAAGAAAATCTTTTGCTGCACACCTCGTTTGTTATATCGGTCAGCGACGGTTAGCATGCCGATGCTAATGGTAATAATAAGAGTAGTCTGTCTGTTTTATTGCTTTCTCTGCAGATGATATAAAGTACATTAGCTTCCCTACCTGTAATTTCTTGTTTCCGCCTTTGAATAAGTAATTACAATTTGTTTTTAATATCTATTAAATTTGCAGTGTTGATAAACTGTGCTTATTGCAAATGAGCTTATTAGCAAACTTGTCTTGTTATTGTTGTCATGGCTCAGCTCAAGAAAAAAAAACAATCTCTATTTTAGAAATATTTTTAGCCCAGGAAAGGATTTTATGATATTTCTAAAAAAATGGACTGAAACTCAACATTCACTCATTATGTAGTAAACTTAAACTTAAGTTTAGTAAACTTATTATTGTTTACTAAACAATAATAAGTTCATGTTCATTGAATGGAATAGAATTAGATAGAATCGCTTTACTATTATTACACAACAATTATTGCACGAAAGCTGAGATATCTGTGCTTAGATCCAGTGCTATTTTCAAAGCAAAAATTAAAAAGGCAGAACACAGCAATCGCAAAAGCTATAAGTTAAAATGTAACAGCTAAAGGAATATACAGTAAATAAAACCAGGTATGTAATGTAATGAGCAGTAGAGTCACTGAAAAAAAAAAAAAAAGGTAGATAGATCCAGGAGTTCGGCAGAAGATATGAGGTGAAGTAGTTAAAATGTTACATATATATATATATATATATATACACACACAAACATATATGCGTGTGTGTGTCTATGTCTATGTCTGTGTGTGTATATTTATATGTATATACACAGATGTATATTTATATGCACACACATACATAGACACACATACACACACGCACACAGGACTATTGTCGTTCAATAGTCCCGAAAAGCGTCCTTGTTTCATTTCCCTTCCGCCCGCCCCCTTTAATCGTGAATTTGCCGAAAAACAAATTGCCTGTTTTTTTCAGATCGCGAGAACAATCTTCTAACGTCGGCTTTTGTTCGCGAGAACCGCTCGTGCATGTGCAGCTAATCTGACTTCCTCAGTGTTTAATTGTATGTGTGTGTGTGTGTGTGTGTGTGTGTGTGTGTGTGCGTGCGTGCGCAGGCAGAGAGAGAATGAACAGCCTGTCAGGTGTCGGTACTCACATTAGTCACGTTAAAAAACAAAGAATTGTGGGAAGCGGCGGCGGCTAACACAAAGTGTATCCAGACTCCACTCAGTGATACCCGATCCCTTCTATGTGCATGTGTGTGTGTAGATAAGTGTGTGTGAGAGCATCTGCGTGTGGTGGGGGGCTTTTTTTTGGGGGGGGGGGGGGGGGAGCGGGGGCGCCTCATTGGCTGCCACGCCAGGGTCAAGCTGAGGTCAGGACATGTGTGATGGATGGATCTCTGTCTCTAGACCACCACCCTTCTCCCCATCCTCACTCTTCTTCTGGGCCTCCAACCTGATAATAAAGAGGCTCCCGTTTTCACGTCTCTTTGCGCGCCTGTGTCGGGGCCGGGGCGACGCCGCTCGACGGAGGGGGGAAACAAAAACAAAAACAAAAAGCTGGGAGGAAAAGCAGCGGACAACGGTCGGAGGTGAGTTGCGTGAGCGGGCTGTCCATCCGCTAGCTGCCACGTAGCCTTTCCTCATGCTTAGACGATAACATGGCTTCCGTCTATCCCAACTAACATCCCGGCCGTCGTAACCTAGGTAACGTAGCAAACGACCCGCCGATCCCATGACGTCACTCAAGCTCACCTTCCCCTCCGTCTCTCCCTCCATCATACTGTCAATCCCTCTATAGGGTCGGTCCCTTTATCGGCACACGGGGACGCCGGTCCGTCAATGAAGGAATTCATTTTGGCTGCCAATCACAACCGCCAGGGGTCAATACCTCCACCGCCCCGATGACTGACTTCTGTCCGTCCGCCTCTCTCTCTCGCTCGCTCGCTCGCTCGTTCAGGGGGTTTTCGAGCGATTTGCTTAAACGCCGAGAGACGGATCGCCTGAGAAACTGTGCGTCTTGCTCTTCCTTTGCGGGAACTTGAGTTAAAAAAAAAAAACACGTTTGAAAGTATAAAAAAAAGAAAAGGTCAGCCATCACTTTTCCCGGTTTCCCGTCGCATTTGTGAAAATGGGAAAATGTCCCGAAAAACTGATTTTATTGATTTCCAGATGTTTTAATGTCTTCATTTGGGCAGAATATGGAAAACTCCCATTTTTAATCTTTTTTTAACCAGTACTTAAACATCTCAGCTAACAGGAAGGACTAAAGCTGGCCTCGTTTGGAGATCAGCTGCAATAGCTACCCCACGACGCAGATGACCGTCTGCAGACCCCTTCCGTTTTCTCTAGTCCTTCAAAAAGTTGCATTCAATGTTATAAAACGCGTCGGAGAACGAGCCGCCGGCTTCGCCACGCTGCCTCGTGCGTGGAATCCGTGTCGCGGCTTCGCTCAATCTTGCGGCGATAAGCTAAGTTTACTTTCGGCGAGCCTGCGCCCCGGCTATCTGCTAGATAGCCGTTCCTTATCTCAACTGCTCTCTAATGTGTGTGTTTTTGTGCGTAAGTGTGTGTGCGTGTGTGTGTGTGCTCACACCTTGGTCCATATAAACAGCGAGGTTGTGCTGATCGTGGCGGAGTCCCGCAAAGCGTCGGCCCTCTTAGTTCCTCTTTGCTGTCATCATTCTAAAAGTGCAACACCAAAAATCCACAGGATGAGTCATGTACGCTCTGGAAAATCCAGAATTTCTATTCAGTCGAACCATTCCGGGATAGCAGACTCTCGACGCCCCCACCAGTAGATCCCCTGCCCGAAAGCAGGGAAACAACACACACCTGGGTACGTTTAGCGTCCCCGCGCAGGTAACAGGTGTGTTTATCAATGCGTTTGTGCTCAGCGGGAGAAGCGAGCCGAACCCCAGCCCTCAAAAGCGCCGGCAATTAAATCCCGGCGGGCCCCCCACCACTCAGTGTGCCCTTCTGCAAACAAAACACACACCACACTTTGTTTTTTTTGTGTGGTAGGCTAGGGATGCAGTAGCAGTGCAGGTTGCAGACACACACTTATCTGAGTGTGTGTTCCTCTTCAAGCAACTCTGATTCTCATACACTTCTTCTTCTGGTATAGTTTCGGCCCACAATGGTGTTCTTCATTGTGTGTGTGTGTGTGTGTGTGTGTGTACCTGTACGCCATCGGTCTTGCAGTCCCTTCGGAAACCCCCGGTGACGCCTCATTGACAGGATATGTTTTCATCCTGCTATAAATTAGGAAACATCCAAGGGAATTTAAAAGTCGTTCTCCAAAGTTTTTATTTTTGCTTTTATTTTTTGGGATGTGAATAAAATGGATGTTTGCCGTGTGGAAATATTCACAAATCATGAGTTCAAATAGCAGGTTTCACAATATATTATTACTATATATTACTAATAAAATTATTACTGTTATTATCAATATAGTTATGAGCACGATTATAAGCATTGGTGTAAATTTTAGCAGCAGTTTTATTACAATTGTAATTAATTGCATTACAATTTTAATTATTAATAATAGTAGTAGTATTAGGATATGACTATTATTATTGTGATTATTAGCATTGATAGTACCCGTGTAGTAGCAGTAATAGAAAGAGTCATAATATTTTTGAATTATTATTATTATCATATGTTAATAATAATAATAGTAGTAATAATAATTTGGCGTTCTTTGTTCTATTTTTATTTCTTTACCTAGACTTTCGGAGTCTATACGAGCGTTCAGAACTCGATCAGCCCAATAAATTAAATAAAAAAAATGAAAAATATAAAAAGATCTTAAGGAAATACCCGTGTAAGTCTGAAACCAAGGCTATTTCCACGAAGCCAAGCGCGGCTTTCTCCCCCTCCACGCACTCCACGCGTCACATCCACCGGCCGTCCGGTCCATCTGAGAGCCGCCTGGACTCCCCGTCGGCGTGGGGGTGCGGGTGCGGGTGCGGGGGGCATCCGAGGGTCCTTAACGGGAACCATCGGCCACATTGTGCGTGATCCTGGTGGACCTGTTTTCCCACGCGGAGGGTTTTTCACAGCATCCAGTCCAAACAGGCCGGCGGAGGTGAACCGTGACTTTGCCCAGTGTGCTCTGTAAACTGTTGTTTGGGCGTGTGTGTGTGTGTGTGTGTGTGTGTGTGTGTGTGTGTGTGTGTGCTGTGACAACAAACTGTGTGTGTGTGTGTGTGTGTGTGTGTGTGTGTGTGTGTGTGTGTGTGTGACCGACGTTTGACCCCCCCACCCCTCACGATCAGCTGCGTTTCTAACTCGCTCTGCGTGGCTCCTGGAGGAGGATCTGTGAGGTTTATTGTCTCCAGACTTTTTAATTCTTCCACTTCCTCGACTTTCTTTTTTCGTTTTAAACGCGATAAAATCGTGCGCACGAAATACCCAAAACTTTCCGGTGTACTTTCTTTCTCACAACAAGAAATCGATCGAACGGAGGCTCTATAAAGCAGTAATTATACTTGTCTGGGGTCGCCTTAGTTCAGTAAAATCTTTCAAAAATAGAAAAAAAAATAAATAATCAGAAAGGGAGAAACGACTATGTCCGATTAAACTCGAAAAACCTTCGTTTTTTTTCAAATTGGAATTCGTTATCCAAACGGATTTGTTTCACTTTGTTCGGATTTTATTTTAAATTACAATTGCGCTACAATTTAAAATAAAAAGGGACGTAAAAACATCGTTCTCCGAATATAAATTTACATTATTTTCAAATAACAAAAATTAATATATATATGAAAGGGGGCAAGATGCCTTTGCTCGGAGCAGTTTACTGACTTTATTTGATTTAATAATTATCAAAACCATTTAAATGCACAATGTTCCACCTTGGCGGGGTGGAAATGTCTGCATATCCGTGTTCTAATTATATATAAACAGCGATGTTCCTCATTATATTCACAGTTTTTCGTTGTAAATGTGCCATTTCAATGCAGACTGAAATATAGAAATGCGTCTCAAAGGAAAAAAGTACATTTTACGTTGTCATCTTTTTTTGTAGTATTGATCATATATACCTATAGTTGTATATAAAGGTATATATTTATATATATTTTTAGAAAGGCAGTACCCTCGAAACGTCCTGACAAAGTCGACCAGGCCCCACGGAGTTTCTCAACTATTTACACAGAAACAACTCCCGTGACGACACGCTGCGTGGGTCTGTAGTTACACACCAAACACATCGTCTGCACTTAATGCACTTAAAACGCACTTAATTATTATCGATGCAGCTAACGATGAGGGGAAATATATAATATAATATGATATAATATAATATAAGATAATATAATATAACATTTATATATATATATATCATGTGTGTGTGTGTGTGTGTGTGTGTGTGTGTGTGTGTGTGTGTGTGTGTGAATAGAGCTGCAGTAAGTGTGTGCCCTCAGATCCTGCAGGTGGATCCCAGGTGAAGGTGAACCGCGATCATTAATCACTGGTGTCTTTGTGCGTTTCCTATCCGTGCATGGAGGGGTGGACGCGCGTCCTGCACACCAGGAATTAAAACAACAACACCCACACTCGGTTATCACACGAAAACGGATGAAAATATGAAGGAGGTAGCTTTAATTCTTTTTTGGAACAGTATAATTACATGATAATTACATATGAATACGCGCGTAGTTAAAATTTCATTGAATTACAACGTTGTGCGAAGCGAAGCTGCATCCCCTCTCCCCCCAAAATATCCCCACTGGAACTGAGCAGATGATCTTGTAACGTCGGTGTTTTTATCTTTCTTTTTCTATTTAAAGTTGCCGTTTTTATCATTGTCCGATAATACCCACCAACCCACCGTGCGTAAAAAGTTCGACGCGTCTCCCTGTGCGTAAAAGGGTTTTGACGTCCGAGGTAACGGCGTTTTTTTTTTTGGTGTTGTTTTTTTCGCAACACGCGTGGCTGACCCGTAAACGTCACATTGGACAAACGAGTGCGGCGTGTGCGTGATTAATTGCGGGAGAGGAGAAAAGCCGTGGCGGCTGATAAAACTCAGCGCCCGCTGCCAAGGAGGCGGGAAAAAAGCGTTGCGCGTGCAGATCGCGCATGGCCCCAGGCGTCCACGCTCGCGTGCGTCCGTGAGCGTGGAAAAGACACACATACACACACACACAGAAACACGCTATCCCAACCACAGTGATTGCGTGACGCCGAAATTGGCGACGTCCAGTGCGTTTTGGTGCGGCCGTGACGCACAGCTGTCTTTTGGCACCTTTGACATATATGTGTGTGTGTGTGTGTGTGTGTGTGTGTGTGTGTGTGTGTGGCCCAGCGTAGGACGAAGGTGATGCGTGTATTTTCGATGACGTGTCACGTTCAGAACCGGAAGTGATTTGGACAGCTATGCTATCAGTCATTCTTAATTTACTGCGCCATTTAAGTCCCAAATAGTGCATGAACTCCTGTCCTACACATCCATGTGACTGCGTGGGAGTTTGTTCCGTGACACACCGAAAGTAGCTTCGGTTCCAGTCCCTAAGTGGACGCCGTGGACGATGATGGAGACGGGGTGGAGGGAGAGGAGAGGGACTTCTCCGAAGACGCTTCGTCCATTTTCTCCCGAGCGCTCTCGGCCGCCTCTGCGCCGGAACCCTTGGCCGGAAGTAGGCCCTCCTTCTCCCGCTTCTTCTGCTTCATCCTCCGGTTCTGGAACCAGATCTTCACCTGAGTCTCGTTCAGCTGCAGCGCGGCTGCGATTTCCACCCGCCGCGCCCGCGTCAGGTACTTGTTGAAGTGGAACTCCTTCTCCAGCTCTGTCAGCTGCTTGGTGGTAAAGTTTGTCCGCACCGTGTTCGGATGGCTCCCGTAGCCGTAGTCTGCGGACCGCCCTGCAAACACGTGAACGAATCAGCGAACGAATCAGCGAACGAATCAGTGAACGACTCAGCGAACGGCTCAGTGAATGACTCAGTGAACGAATCAGAGAAAGACTCAGTGAACGACTCAGCAAACGACTCAGTGGCATTACATATACATGCATGCACCGATGTATGAATGAACGAATCCATCTGTCTATCCATCCATCCACCCATCTATCTATCTGCTCATCCATCCATCCTTCCATCCATCTATTTATCCATGTATCTGTATGTCCATCCATCCATCCATCCATTCCTCCATCCATTGATTCATCGTCCATCAAGCCGACCTTCTATCCACCTGTCTATCAATCCATTTATCTGTTCATCCATCCATATATTCATCTCACCATCATTTCATCCATCCGTTCATCATCAATCCATCCATCAGCCAACCACCTACCCACCCATCTATCTATCTATCTATCTATCTATCTATCTATCTATCTATCTATCTATCTATCTATCTATCTATCTATGCCGTCATCCATCTACCAAGCAAACCACCTATCCACCTGTCTATCTATCTATCTATCTATCTATCTGTCTATCTATCTATCTATCCATCCATTTCCTTGTTTTCTCTTCCTTTCTTCTAACTTTCTATGACTTTGACCCCTCTCTTCTTTCCTCTTGCTCCCCCTCTCCCCTCCCATCCAAAGCCTACCTCTCCGTGTTGTCCCCCCCGTTTCACTCACACGCACACGCACCGCCTCAGAGCCACTGTGTATTGCGTGCGCACCTGTTTTGGGGGGGTTCCTCTTCACCTTCATCCAGTCGAAGGTGTGCGCGGTAGGGGGGGCGCCCTCGGCCAGGGGGGAGCAGCAGCCCTCCAGGTGCGCGGCGTGGAGCGGCGACAGCGGGTTGGCGCACACCGGGAAGGTGAGCTGCTCGTAGGGGGGGTGGGCGTACTGCAGCTGAGGTGGGGCCCCGGGGGGCCCCGCGCCGTAACTTTGGCGGGAGACTATGGACGAGGAGACGTTTCCGGCGAACATCAGGGGCCCGCACTGGGGGAACCCCGCGGCTGCGTCTACTTCCTGGTTCAGTGCGTAATGGTTGTAAGACGCGCAGAAAGTTTGGGGTCCGTAGCCGGAGGAGCCGCAGGGCCCGTAGGGGACCCCCAGGGAGGGAGGCTGCTGCTGCTGCTGCTGCTGCTGCTGTTGCGGGTGCGGGTGCGTGTAAGACCCCGCCTGCTGCGCACCGTCTGGAGACGCGCGGCTCGCCGTGAAGCGCTCGTCCAGAGCGCACGGCTGGAAAGTTGGGATCCCGTGATCGGCGTGGAAAGCCCGCACCGAGCAGGAGCCACCGCCGCTGTCGCCGCTCATCACCGAGAAGTCCAGGAACCCGCTCATCGTCCGAGGAGGATGGGAGGGGGGGGGCAGACCGGAAGGGGGGAGGAGGGGGGGCAACCTCTGATCTGTCCCTCTTACCCCTGAGTGACCGTGCCAACCTTTACCTATACTCTTGTTCCTGGCGTGGGGGGGTGATCAATGAACGGGTGGGGTCACGTGGGTACGGGTCAGCCAGTGAGGTACTCGCCCACACATACACACACACACACACACGGGCCGGTGACAGATGAGTGTTTGAGTGGCTATTTAAATTCCCAGCCGCTCGTCGATCGGGTGACGCGCGTCGCGGCTGATGTATTGGCCGCGCCAACAATGAGCCGCGACGGCAGACGGCGGAGAACACGCTCCGGGACGCGCACACCGACCTCCATCCTCCAAGTCCGGGCTGTGCACCCTCTCATCCGGGCAGGGAAGGCGACCCCCTCCGCTCTGACCCCAAGGTGCGGTACATCTCTATATTATTACATCAAAAAATTACATATATATATATATATATATATATGTATATTTTTGTGATTTATTTATTTTCTCGTGTGTGTGTTTATGATGCGCGGTGTGACGGTGCAGGTGTGGGGGGGTCACATACACCTGACCGCTTATTTTTGCAATTTTAGGATAATGGATATCTTTTTTAAATTTTTCTGCTCTGATTTACTCCAATAAGGTGTTTATTGTGCATGAACGGCTGCGAGGGTTTATTTTTATTTTGTATGTGTATGTGTGTGTGTGTGTGTGTTCGGGGGTGATGCTAAGAGGTAGCATGCTGCTCGGGCAACCTCTCACTGAGGAAGAGGAAAAGAAGGGAAAAAAAGGAAAGGGGGAAGTGCGCCCCTGTAGGTCGAATTTGGTGTTACACTTTCTCACACTTTGGGGGGGTCGCAGTTTCCCCAGCCGCACTCCAGTTCAGATACAACCCGTTGAATTATCCATTGATTTGTATTGATTGGGAAAAAAAAGGCTCCGCAACGCGCATGCGCTGAATCCGCAGGGTTTTGTGTGTGTTTGCGTGTGTCTGTGAGTGGGTGGGTCAAATAGTGCGCAAAATTTCCCACCAAAAAAAAAAAACCCAAACTCCGACACCCACCCGAGTGGGTTGATCCACCCCCACCCCACGGACGGAGATCCTCCTCCGACCTGCTCCCACACACCCCCACCACCTCCCTTTTTGTGTGCGCGGGGGGAAAAAAAGCACGCTCCCACCCCCCTCTCCACGCACACACACGCCCGGTGGGCTAATGTTCAGTTCGATTGTTGCTTAACACTTACAGGTTGTTCGATAAGCCTTTTAATAAGAACCCCACGCGTGTCACTGGGAATGCCCCCCCCCTACGCACACACGCACGAACATACACTTCGTATGTCCGTGGGCTGCGTTAAATAAACTACAATAACCAGAAGCCTCCATAATATCCAGATTGGCTTTTAAATGGCGCGTAAAATCCAACCCCTTCCAAACTCTTTTTTTTTTAATAATCGTGATTTATAAGGGAGATTCTCCATCTTTATTTAATCCACGAGTCCACGGAACCCCCCCCATCCCCACCCCACATCCCCCCGTGACCCGCTGCTCGCCGAGCCGCAGCCGTGTATTTAAACAAGCTATAAAAGTGAATTATTGCCGAACGCACGCAGAGCCGCCCCCCCTTCCCTCACACACATACACACACACACACTTTTCCAGCTTCCCAAATGGAGGGAAAATACGTATTTGTGAACGTAACACGCACACACACACACACACAGAATTGGCCTTCCCGATGCCCGTCGCCATTCACGCCGTGGAGTGATTTACGAGCTGCCGTAGGGTGAAACGCACACGCAACGAGCACTAAAACATTTAAATATATATATAAACCCGCCTGTTGCAATAACACAACAAATAAAATAAAACAAATACGGTGAATTTAGTAGCTGATTAGTTTATAGCCTTGTAATTAATGCGCTATTATTTTAACAACTTATCTTGAGTGTGTGTGGGGGGGGGGGTCCAACGCGAAAGTTTCCCATTGTGAGTGTGTATTTCAGATCCACCTCCCGATGAGAATATATATAAAGATCCGACACACACTCATCACACACACACACACACGCGTGTTTTATAATTCACGCGTTTTGTTTGCACATTCGCGATCCGGGCTGTGAAATTTATCAAATTCAAAATAAACTCCAAACACCAAGACGTCCACATATTTTAAACAAGTTAATTGTATTCTAAGAAAAAATATCCAAGACATTGGAGTGCTATACAAAAATAAAAATTAAAAAAAAAAAAAAAAACAACCACCAGGTTCCAGAGGTCTATTATCGTGTTATTATTCTCTCTTTCACTCCCTCTCTCCAACACACACACACACACACACGCCTCAGAATTTCAATTTCTTATTGTAATTACAAGGTAATTAAGTAGATCTACTTTTTTTTTAACTGTCCCCCCCTTACCTTGGATTTTATCGTCACATATGAACAGAGTAAAATGGGTGGATATACAAACACCATACCGCCGCGGCCCCCGGGTGGGGAGGGGGGCCTTTTTTTTTTTTTTTTCTTTTTCTTTGTTTTTTTTTTTTTTTTTTTGTTTTGTTTTTTGCGTACCACCACCAAGTCAATAGTTGAGATGCTGCAGGTCGATGGTGGTCAGCGACTCCGAGAAGAAGTAGAAGCCGTCCACGGGGCTGTCCAGGGATTCCGAGAGGCTGGGCGAGGAGAAAGGCTGAAAGTCGTGCATAGAAACATCCAGGCTCGGCGGACTGGCGCCATTGTCCGGGCCAGATGCCGCGCCGGGGCCCATTGTGGACGCGCAGGCCGTGACAGTGGGTGCGGGGTCGGCGAGATGTTTCAGATGTTTGTCATTGCTGCTCAGCGGCGCGGCAGCGAAACCCACGGACGCGCCATTGTGGAGCGCCGGCGCGGCGTTGTTGTGAAAGGAGCAGGTATCCCTCTCCAGCAGGGCCCCGCTTCGCCCGTAAAGGGGCCCCTCGTTCTCCAGCACCCCCTCCTCCACGTCCTCCTCCTCCTCCTCTTCTTCCTCTTCCTCCTCCTCGCTGTGGATCCCGTCCCCGCCGCGGGTTCCCTTCGCGTCGTGGTTCTCCTTGCTCTGCGTCTGGCGTTTGTGCTTCATGCGTCGGTTCTGGAACCAGACCTTCACCTGCCGCTCCGTCAGGTCCAGCAGGGCCGCGATCTCCACCCTCCTGGGCCTGCAGAGGTACTTGTTGAAGTGGAACTCCTTCTCCAGCTCCAGCAGCTGGGTGTTGGTGTACGCCGTCCTCAGCCGGCGGGAGCCTCCGCCTCCGCCGCCGCCGCCTCCGCCAACGCCGGCCCCGGCGCCGTCCGAGATCTCCGGCGAGCCTGCTGCGGGGTTGGAGGAAGAAGAGGGGGAAAGGAGTTGGGGGGGTTAAGAACGGTTACGTAACGCGGAGAACCGTTGTCGCAAAATGGCCGCTTACGAGCACGACAGTAAAAAAATAAAAAAATAATGGGGGGGGAAAAAAATGGCGCTGTTTTTCGCATCGTTTTTTTTTTTTGTTTGTTTTTTGGGGCGTGTGGCGCAAAAAAAATAAATAAATACAAATAAATCGGATGGTAGATGGATGGATGGATGGAGGTGGAGGGGTTACTAATGAATGCTCCAGCTGCTCCACAGCAACGGCACTCCATCACTCTTCATTACTGTCACATATCAACCCCCCCTCCGCACACTCCAGGCGATAAATCACCCCACTAACTTTTTTTTTTTTAAAATACATCCAAGCACCTAAAACGCGCGTTTTTATTTAATCTCCAATTCTTATATTTTTTGCTATTTTTTTTTATGAAATTAAAGCGTCACCCACCTTTAGGCGAGAAGCAGACGGGTCCATCGGCGGTGGCGGTGGAGGTCGGCAGGTGGTTCCGCTTGGAAGCTTTCTTCTCCCGCATCCACGGGTACTCCGGCGGCAGGGAGGCGGCGGGCGGCGGGCCGCGGCCGTCCGGGCCGTGGCGGGGGCGGCCGTGCCGCGGGTGGCTGCCCGGATTCAGGCTGGGGATCGTCTGCTCAAAGGGAGGAGGAAGGAGTGTCGGGCGTGAACGCGTCGAGATCTTGATTGATGAACTTTGAAATGAATCGGCGACGGGGGGGAGAGACGTCAGGCACTCGGCGAGCGACGGCCGGCTATTGATAAAACCGCTCTCTCGCTCGAATTCGTAATTCATCTCCGCTCCCTGCGAGCCTCGGAGGGGTTGGAGGAGGGGAGGGGGCCGCGGATAAACTTTCCGCGCTCTTCGGCTCCCTGAACGCACCAGGACGAGGATTTTTTTTTAATATATATATATTTCCTTTTTTTTTTTTTTTTTTTTTTTTTTTTTTGCTTTTCCTCTGGGGGGACCCCCACCCCTTCCTCCTGCCCTCCACTCTCTATTCCAGGATGAAAAAAAACAAAAAACTATGGGAGTCGGAGTGAATCGCGTTTGGTTCCCCTTCTCCGCCACGATGACATTTTGTAGTTTTTTATATATATATATATATATATATATATATTATATATAATATATATATATATATATAAAAGGAATCGTTGTCTGCCCGGGAGATCCTCCTGGGGGGGAAAGGAAATTAAAAAAAAAATAAAAAATAAAAAAAAAACACCCTCTCTCGCCGTTTAAACCCCTTCGCTCGACTGTTTTATTTACATCTTTGCCCGCTCGGTTTAATCCTCCTCTCGCCCTTCCAGTCCAGTCCCTCACAGCAGAGAAAATGTGTGTGTGTGTGTGTGTGTGTGTGTGTGTGTTTCTTTTTTTTTTTTTCTAAAGAATGGCTGACGCTCACTGGTACAGGGGAAGGAGCCCAGCCTGGTGGCTCTCCCCTCTCTCTCTCCCTCTCTCTCTCTCTCTCTCTCTCTCTCTCTCTCTCTCGTATTGTTCGTGGTTGTACCCCCTCCCGCGCGCGCGCACACGCACGCAAGTACCCCCCTCTCACACACACACACCAAAAAAACACTAACTTTGAGCCCTTTAAACACCCCCTCCTCCTTCCCTATCATGTGTATTCAATCACTTCAGAAACTGTGGTACTCCAAGTGAGTACTACTACTACTACTTCTACTACTACTACTACTACACTTGCGTGTACGTTCACACGCACTGTGCGTGCACACACCCCATAAAGTTGATAGTGACATTTATGACACTTTGAGTGCCGTCGTGTGGAGCATTAGCAGCATTAGCATGATAGCTATGGGGATTTGGAAGAGTGGCGCGCCTTTCCGCGTCCACACGCACACTTATTTGATTGTGATTTTTTTTTTAAAACCAGGTCGTACAAACGCAAACACACACACGCGTGCACATAAGCACGCCTTTCGATCACAAACAAATACCACACACACATTGGGAGTCCCTATGAGCCCAATATCGGACCAAAATCACCATCCAGGTCCAATAAGCGAGGGCGGTGGGGGGGATTTCAGCATTTGTAACCTTATTACACTCACGGAAATGTTATTTTCAATATTTATACATTGTAAAATGCTGTTTTTCGTCCAGCAGAAACACGTGTTGTGTTTTTTTTTTTTTTCATTTAAAATGGCTGGAATAGAAGGAAGAGGACAAGCACTGGGCCCTCTCCCTCTCTCTCTCTCTCTCGCTCTCTCTCTCTTTCCCCCTCTCTGTCTCCCTCTCTCTCTCTCAGTTTGTTGCTTATACACCAAACAAAGAGTCCTGGAAGGCTGTGCGCGATCAATCTTAGGCCGCCGAAGGCTCTGACAGCTCGGTGCCCTCAGCGCACATTTAAGGGCTTCTAACTCTCCGCCGGATCAAACGTAGCGCCAGGAAGCTCGGAGAGGAACCTTCTCGGCTCCCAGATGTGGCCGAGCTGTCGCTGGAGGGACCCCCACCCCCACCACCCCACCACCCACCAACCACCACCACCACCACCACCACAACCTCTCTCTCTCTCTCTTCTCTCTCCCCTTTTTCTTTCTTTCTTGTTCTTTTTTTTTCTTCCTTCCCCGAAGATAAATAAGAATCCGCGGCGGACAGCGGCCATCCGCCGACCCGGGAGGCGGTGAAATGCGGTGAGTAGAAGAAGCGACCCCCCCCCCCTTTCCTCCTCCTCCTCCTCCTCCTCCTTCTCCACCACCTGGCTTTATCTCTCCAGAAACACAACCTTGTGGAGAGATAAAAAAAAATGGTGGATTTGATTTTATTTTCCTTTATTATCTTTCTCTAAATCTCCTTTTTTTGCTGTTTCGAAATTACGCACAAGCTTTGTGTGCGAAGGGAAAGGAGTGGGTGGTGGTATTCAATACCCCCCCTCCCCTCACACACACACACACACACACACACACACACACACACACACACACACACACACACACACATACACACACACACACACACACACTGTGCAGCACGATTGATTTAGCACCTCTTTCCCACGGATGGACGCGGAATGAAAGAAACACAAATATCCTCGTTCATTGCAACGATATTTACTTGCTACAGTCGCATATGGGTCGGATCAGTGTCTCGCCGGTGTGTGTGTGTGTGTGTGTGTGTGTGTGTGTGTGTGTGCTGGATGCAGAAATACACACTAGATCAGCCTTTGGCTCCGACACGCCGCAGTTCAATTGTTGTCGGGTTCCCCTGCTCGCCATATGTCAGGGCCGCTGATGCCCGTGCCCTCTTATATCAATCAAATAATAATAATAATAATGATGATAATAATAATAATAATAATAATAATAGAATAAATAGTCTGCAGTGGAACAAAGCGGTTACATGGGAAATCGGACATGGCGTCGTGATGAGAGAAAGAGAAAAAACACAAGAGCCCTTTAAAAAATACACAAACCTGTGTTTTGTTTTGTTTTTTGTTTAGTGCGTGTGTGTTGCACGCGTGGGATTTGTAAATAAAGGTTTGAATAGAAAAAAAACGAGGACCTTCTCCTTCACGCAGCTTAAATGCGTAAGGGGAAGCACGAATAATACTAATGATAATACATAACTACTACTAATAGTAATAAGAAGAATAATAACGGCTAGAAGGGGGTATAATCCAGCAATTTCTCATTTCACTTCTTGTCTTTTCCTTTTTTCAGGAACTTCACATGTGACATTTTATTATTATGACTATAAGTAGTACAATAATGGGATGCGCCCACGCAGATGAGAGGAGACCACCCGAGATAACCCTCCACCCACTCATACAACCACCATCCGAAGCCACGTCCGACTGAGGGTAAGGGAAGCTATTTATTATTATTATTATTATTATTATTATTATTATTATTATTATTATTATTATTATTATTATTATTATTGTTATTGTTATTATTATTGTTGTTATTTTTATTTCTTTCAGTACTAAGCGAGTTGTGACTGCTGGATATATGGATCTAGCTGCCTTGTATGGTTTGTTTTTACTTTTATTTCAACTATCTTTGTTTTTGTGTGTAAATGACGAATTGCTCATTGTGTATATTGCAACAGAAAAAAAACGTCTTATTATTATTACTTTTATTATCTTTATTTGTATTCTTATTATGTCCTCTCCAAACGCCTTTTAATTAAAACGGAACGTTGTGTTTAGATTCTATTTCCTTTTTTCAAATCTTATTTTATTTCTTTCTTCGAAATGGAGCAGCATGGAATGTGTGACATCCAGAGGGGAAATAAATGAAGATGATGCCTGTTTCTTTTTTTTATCTTCAATAAAAAAGGGAAAAAAGAAAAACAAACCGAAAACGCGTGTCCTTCTTATTGCATGTGTGATTGATTTTACAGAGGTTGAGGGGGGCTCACATACACACACACAAACACACACACACACAAACACACGCACACGCACGTCTTGAGAGAAGAGAAATGGAAACACACAGCCTGCAGTGGAGAGATGGTGTGTTCTGCTTTTCGTTTTTTTTTTTTTTTTACGTGAAATATAAAAAAAGGTGGAGCGGGGGGGGGGGGGGGGGGGTCCACCCACACACCACCCAACCCGCACGGACATGGCAAGAGGCGGGGAAGGTTTTTCGTGGGGTTAGGGTTTGGTCAAATAATACTCACGGACTATTTCTTGAACATCGAGCGAAATAAATAACATTATAAAGTCCAATAGAGGCAGGCTGCGTGTTTGCGGACCCTGGTTGTGACACCCCCACCCCCAGCAACTCCGGAAAGGACCCTGTCACAAGTGCAACAAAATGCAAAACACAATTCTTCAAAATGTGGATAAATAATAATAATAATATTAATAATCATCAACATCGGCATCATAAAAAATATCAATAAATTCACATTGAAAGAAAGGAGAAAAAAAACGAATAACATGTTCATAATACCCTGTTTGATTTTTTTTTTTTTTTTAGAAAATCAAGTTTTAAAAAATAGATTAAATAGGTCTATTCATATACCCCCCCCCCTCCCACCCACAGCCTATGAACGCCCCTGCGACACAATGACTCGAGCAAATAGAGAGAAATTCGAGCAAGTGGTGATTATTTACCCTACGCTACTTCACACATCGAAAACTATAGGAGGACATAAACACAAAAAAAAGAAGAAGAGGTGGAAGAAGGAGGAGGAGGAGGCGCGGGGCGCGAAAAAAGACCCAAAAAAAAAAAAAAAGGAAAAAAACAAAACAAAAGAAAGCAGTGCGTGTGGAGGCGGAGGAGACAATGTGGCGGAGCGATCCCGCGGAGGACGCGCGGTGCGCCGCCGCTACAGATGCGTCAGTTTGGGCGCTTCCTGGATTCTTCCCTGAGAGTAGTGCGGCGTGAGGTCCGTGTACGTGGGCGTGGGCGCGGGATCGCACCCGGCGTGGTGCGGGCCGTTGCCCATGGCGATGGCACCGTTGTAGTCCATGTTGGCGGGCGGCGGATGCGGATGCGGATGGGGGTGATGCGGCAGGTGGGTCAGGCCGAACACCGAAGCCCCGGAAGCGGCCGCGGGTTCCGCGTAACCGCCGCCGCCGCCGACGTACGCGGGGCTGCTCTGCATCGGCGTCCCGTACGCGCCCTGGAGGGGGTGCGCGTCGTAATCGGGCGCGGCCGCGTCGCCTCCGGGGTATCTCTTCTGCGGATTGGGGCAGTTGTTGCCCAGGGCTGCGGGGTAAGACGGCGCCATGCCATAGGCGTTCTGGTGCGCCTTGCCGTAAGACGTGGGCGACTGGGACTCGTAAGGGACGCTGTTTACGAGAGAATGCATAGAGCTGAGGTAGCCTCCACCTCCACCTCCTCCTCCTCCTCCTCCTGCTGCCCCCGCCGGGCTCCGAGGGGACTGGCCCCCGGGCGAGGGCATCATCCCCACCCCTTTCTGATCCTTCTTGTATTTCATCCTGCGGTTCTGGAACCAGATCTTGATCTGCCTCTCGGTGAGGTTGAGCAGGTTGGCCATCTCCACGCGCCGCGGCCTGCACAGGTAGCGGTTGAAGTGGAACTCCTTCTCCAGCTCCACCAGCTGCGCGCTGGTGTAGGCTGTCCGTGCCCTCTTCGACGCCGCCGACACCGACGACCCCGGGGGGCTCTTATCGCCGGGGCAACTCTCCACTGTCGGAGGAGAGGGGAGGGGGGGGGGGGGGGTCAATCAGTAACTCATCACAGCAGAGGTACGGAGACGGGAGAGTGAAAGCAGCCGATAACCCCTCCCGCCTCCACCTCTTCATCCTGACCTAGCCAAACATCACGGCCCTTCCACGTGCGCGAAAACGCCGCGCATCGGGGTTATCCCGGGGCATCTCGGACGGCGGGGCCATCGACAATCCGTGGACATCCCGGCATTGTGCGGGCTGCGCTGTTTTTTTTTGTTTTTTTTTGTTTTTTTTTCAGAGGGAAGCCGGTTCGGAATCTGCAGGTGATCTTTGACCTCGCCGTGCAAAAAAAAAAAAAAAAAAAAAAAAAAACACGAGAGGGGCGGCCAGGTGGTGGTGGTGGTGGTGGTGGTGGGGGGGGGGGTTGCACGTGGAAAGTTTGCCCCACCCCCACCACCTACCCCAAAAGACAAACCTGACAAGGTATGTGGCGTGACATAACCTGCCCGTTGGGTTCTCCTGGAGACGGCAGAGGCCCTGACAACCAGGAGGGGGAGGGGAGGGGGGGAACTCAAACAACTGCACTATGTGTGTGTGTGTGTGTGTGTGTGTGTGTGTGTTTGTTTGTTTGTTGTCTCCCCGGGAAACCAGCCAGAAGGGGAGAGGGGGTGCTGGGGGTTGGGGGGTCAGCTGGAGGGCAACCTGGGGGGGGGGGTGCCAAATGGCTAACATCTAGGTAAAAAGTCACATGACTTGTAAGAGGGTGATCATTGGAGCGGGGTGATGATTTTTTTTTTTTTTTTTTTTTTTTTTTTTGGGGGGTGTTGTACCCCCTCCAACCCCAGACCCTCCAAAAAAAAAAAAATAGTCTTGTAAAATTTACACCCATGTGACAGGCACAGGAAGAGACCCGAACATGAGCCCGGCGAATTCGGGCCTTCACAGGGGGAGCGTTATCCTGTTGTGGTTTGACACCCCTTCATTTTTACCTCACCGCCAACCTGCGTGTGGTTCCTGCACCTCCTTCCAGGTGAAATATGTGCATGTGCGTGCGCGTGTGTTGACAGTGTACCTGCCGGTTTCTGCTTGGCGTTCTGCCGCGTCTCCTTCATCCAGGGGAAGATGTGCTTGCCGCGCACGCCGCCGCTCGGCGGGGAGCCGCTCTTGGGGCCGGGCTGCTGGGACCCGTCGCCGTGACCGGGGGATTGCGGCGGAGGGGGGGGTTGAGCGCTTTCCGGGTGCACGGTGGACTGCGCGTCGTCCGCCGCCACCTCCCCCGCCGGCTTCCGTAGTGCCATGGAGCCGTCAGGAGACTGCAGGGAGCAGGCGGGTCGATGGTACTCACTTTCCACATGAGAGGAGCGGGGATATTGGACGTGATCGGTGTCATAACCGAAGCCGTTGGCGCCGTGATACGGGTAGCCGCCGTAAATCGCCGAGCTGTCGTAGTAGGTCGCCTTTTGCATCTCGCCGTTTCCCAATATTTATTCCGGAAAGTGACGGGGTCCTGACACCCGCGTAGAAGCACATTGGCGCCCCCCCACCACCAACGCCGCCACCCACCCGACCAACCACCGCCGTGGTCACGTGACGCCTCTCCGCCAATGGCCTCCTCGGGTGAACCTGGGGTTACAAGAAGCAACCGTGAGGAGAAGAAATGGTGGCGATCCATCTTACTTTTCAATGCGGGCCTGACACCGGAG
The DNA here is from genome assembly GCF_037954325.1 of Fistularia commersonii. Lineage (NCBI taxonomy): Eukaryota > Metazoa > Chordata > Actinopteri > Syngnathiformes > Fistulariidae > Fistularia > Fistularia commersonii. The sequence goes on from NC_141307.1 coordinate 11,236,012, forward strand.
GGCGGCTGGGGGGGAGGGGAGGGTCCACACTTCTGCGGACTATTACCGTTTACCTTCTGGCTTCTAGGGTGGAGGGGCAGGGGGGGGCTAACCTTGTATTACCATCTGTGACAAAACAACATTCAGACAAAAATGCTGGCTCAAAGGCATTCGTCATATCGGGGTTAACCCCCCCCCCCCATGCACACACACACACACACACACACACACATATATACATACACATGCCCACAACACCCGTCTGAGCCCGTTAAAGCGTGAAAATAAGTACGATGAGCCGCCGGAGTCGCGTAATAACTGCGTAATAGTGGCGTTATGACCGAATATTGCTATTACACTTTTATTACAACCTCCCCGACCACCTGCCTAAAAAACATAAACAACCGCATTCTCCCTTCCCCTTTCTTTTCTTTTGCCGGTGGAGGGAAAAACCGGAAAAACCGGGCGGGCGTCCACGACCACTCGGTGTGTGTATGTGTGTGTATGTGTGTGTGTAGTGTACCAAAAACCGACTTGCGACTGGTTATTAGCCATACTAGTCGCATATAACACTCCATTATAGAGTGTATGTCATCTGGGGCAATACAAATATAACCAGTAATAACAATAACAACAATAATAATAATAAATATAATAATAAGAAATGTGAATTATCGGTAGTTGGAGACACAATAGTAACTTTAGTTGGATAGTATTCTTATTTAACTGACCATCCGCCGTCCGAAGCACCGCGATAAAGCCTGATAAAATCCAATAATTGCATATTTGGCAATCCAAAATTCACATTTAAACCGCTCGATACAGTATTAACTTATAAACACTATTAGAGCTATTATTATTCATATCGTTATTATTATTGTTATTATTATAATATTGGGCCCGTAATAGTTACTCTCTGAACGCCAGTGGCCCGTAAAGCGTTTTCGCATGTTATTTTTTCGCGGGGGGTCACACAAAATAAAATAAAATAAAATAAAATAAAATAAAATAAAATAAAATAAAATAAAATAAAATAAAAGGAGATCGATGGAGCCAACAAGGGTTGCAGGAACGGCGAACGGAACCCCGGAATCGGTTACCGGAAAGGAACGGTTTTGTCCGCCGGTCGTAACAAAACAAAAAAAAAAAAAAAAAAGAAAGAAACAACAAAAAACACAACAAAAACGCGACACACACAATATCTACTGACTCATATCGCGGTGTATCGCAACGGAAAGAGACGACAGTAGGAAGCAGACAAAAGACAGCAGCTCCGCGCTCTGCGTGCTTTGCGAGTGTGTATGTGTGTGTGTGTCTGTTCGAGTGTGTGTGCGAGTGTGTGAACTCTTCCTGAACCGAGATCTAAGTCGTACGGTGATAAATCACCGCGCAACAAACCGACCGGGAGAGCGGAGGAGGGGGAGGGCGGAGGGTGGAGGGGGGGGGGGGTCCTCCTCGGCCCCGCTTACCTGAACCGGCGACGACCGATGCGGAGCACCGTGCGGGATTCTCTCATTCAGTGGAATCGATCAGCGCGGTAATCCAGAGGATAGGAGGAGGAAGGAGGTGGAGGTGGAGGTGGAGGGGGTGAAAAGTTTTTTTTGTGGGTGTGTATGTGTGTGTGTGTGTGTGTGTGTGTGTGTGTGTGTGTGTGAGTGGGGGTGTGCGGTGTGGAGCGGTTGCTGCGGGGGAGTGCGTCCCTGTCTCACACCGCACAGGCATTAGCGACAACAACAGAGAGTGAGAGAGAGAGAGAGAGAGAGAGAGAGAGAGAGAGAGAGAGGGAGGGAGAGAGAGAGGGAGGAAAAATAGAAAAAAGAAAAGAGGGAAGAGCCTGGAGTGGAACCCTTTCTTCTTCTTTTTTTTTTTTTTTTTTTAAACGCGGGACGGGCGGGCGTTGAGGGGAGAATCGATCACGCGGAAATAAAAATAAAAAATAAACAAATGATAATATTGGAAGCACCGGAGACCCCCCCCCCTCCCTCCTTCCCTCCTTCCCTCCCTCCTTCCCCCGCAAAAAATGCAAATAATGGAAGCCTTATTTTCAGTCTGCCGCAGCTGAGCAAGCGCTTCCTTTCTTTCTTTCTTTTTTTTTTTTTTTTTTTTTTTGTTAAAAAAGGCCACGCAACATGCGGGGGTCGATCATTAACCCGCAACTTTTTTCTTTTTTTTTTTTTTTCTTTTAAACACTATCTCCCCTTCAAATGAATGGATAGAGTGACGAGGAGGAAAGGTTGCAAAACAAGGTGGCAAGGAGAGGAAATAGGAAAGAGGGGAAATCCCTCTTTTTTTTTTTTTTTTGCAGAGACAGAATGAAGGAGAGGAAGAGGAAGAAGAAGAGGAGGGACAGATTTATGTCCTCAAAGCGCGTGTCCGACCCGGCGGCCTCCGGGAACACACACACACACACACGTGTATCCACATGCACTTTTCGAAAAAAAATGAAACAAAATAATGTAGAAGACGTGGGAGTTTGTGTGTGTGTGGGGGGGGGGGGCAAAACAACAAAACAAAAAATGTCCGTGTGTGGATTTTTTTAGCCAACTCGGCGTTTCGCCCCCCCACCCACGTCGCACCCCCATTCTCACACACACACACTCACACACACACACACATACATTGTATAATTATTTACTTCTTTGTGTTCTGAGAGAAAGAAAAAAAAAACGCTGATGCGCCTTCTCTCTTTCTTCTGAGAAATAAGGATGAGAGAAGAAGAAAAGGCCGGGACCCCCCACTCCCCACTCCCACTCCCACTCGCGTTCCCACTCAGCCTGGACAGTTTTCACGCGCAGGACAAATCACGCCGTACAGAACAAGGTATTACTGGGAAAAAAAAAAAAAAAAAAAAAAAAAAGCGCAAGTCACGGGTAAACCTTGCTATCTTCGCGAGTGGGAGTGGGAGTGGGTGCGAAGGAGGTCGCTTATCATAAAAATTGAATGAGGACATCGCCGTGGAGCATTCATAACACAAATCAATAAAGATGTATCCACTCACCGGAGGCGCTTCGGGGTGTCCGTGGGACGGGGCCTGAATTTACTTAGCTGGGTTTCTGTAACGAGTGGGAGTGGGGGTTACAAATAAGGTTCACCTTCTCACACGCCACGCAATCCACGCGTTTCGTGGGTATTTTTTTGCGCTATTATACTGTAATAACACACTTGTAGGCCTTTTTGTTGTTGTAGCTCAAGCACGGCTGTGTATATACATATGTTTCACTTCCACACACACACACACACGCACGCCAATCCGAGCCGAATCCGGCTTTTTAAAATTGAATATAAATCTCGCATTTGTGTTTTTATTCATCTATTTGAATAAAATCCCCATTGAGGATTTTATTTTTTTTATAGGATTGTGAAAGCGATTTTTTTTTATTTTCATCTTGTTAAGGTGACCTATTTTCTGTCGGCGGAATTATGGGACAACAACGGCGCCGTATTATGTGTTTCTTTTTATAAATGTAGCCTAAATACACACACTCAGACACACACACATATCTCTCTCTCTATATATATATATATATATATATATAGATATATACAATAATATCAATTATTATTATTATTCACCGCGAGTAATAACGCTGGAAATATGCAAATAACGCGGTTTTGTTGTTTCCCCTTGCTTCCATGGTAAGCGTCCCGCACACACAGACACACACGCACACAGACACGCACGGATCGAATAGTCATTAGCTCTGGCACACCGTCTTCCCCCAAGTCCCCGCGCCCATAAATCACGCCGGGGAGCGCCGTGACCTCGGCGCGGCCGCGCCGCGCTCCTAGATGCGCGCTCCGTCTTCCATTATATCCTCGTTTCCCCGGCGACCCCCCCCTTCAGCTAACCCCCACAACCCACTACCACGCTTTTTTATATTATTATTATTATTTTATTATATTCTAAAATCCCCTGTATCAAAATAATCCACGGGAAATATTAATAATAATCATATTAATATAAAAAACTGTGTGGTTTCCGCGGCCGTGCGCTTTTGCTCCGTGGGGTCGCCTCACGACACATATAAAAAACTCGGTGTCGTGAAAATGTGTGTGAGCAGACATTTGCACGCACACACACCTCACTCATAATAAAAAAATCCTAATAATAATAATAATAATTAGGATGTGTGTGTGGCTGCTTTTAAAAGAAGGAAACGGCCTCCTGTGCGTAAATTCCTTGGATTTATCCACGTGTGTGTTTTATTTACGATATCGGGTGGCAAAGTAAAGCGTTTTCTCACACATACTCACACACACACTCTCACACACACACACACTCCCTCCCACCCTCTTACTGACCCCTGCCTCCCGCGGCAATAACTCACGACGGTAATGAACAATCGGCGGAAATACCTCAAAATAAAATCCATCCTCCCGGAGCGCGGGCTGTGACTGCGTCCGCGTGGAAAAACATATCCGTCCGTGACAGCGGTGTAATGGATCCACACGCACACACACGCATACCGTGGGTTTTTTTTTTTTTTTTTTTTGCACCCCCCCACCCGCGCCCCCTCCTTCTCTACAGAGCTCCCTTCGTGGAAAGTGGGGTTAACCCGCATCTAATCAGCATCATATGGCGAGACCGGGGCTCCGGTTTGCTTCCCACTGCCATAACTCCGCGCGGAACCGCTGCGTCCCACTCACGTGACGCAACGTCAACTTATACCCCCCCTCCCACACCCACCCACCCACCCACCCCCCCTCCTCTCTCTCTTTTTTTTTTATTTGAGCCAGTGAATCATTAACGGAGGCAGAGAAAGCAGATCAGGGAAGAGGGAGAGAGAGAGGGAGGATGGGTTTCCACGCGTGAGAGTGGGGGGTGGGGTGGTGGTGGTGTGTGAGTGGGGGGGGGGGGTTCAAGTGCCATAAACCGTGATGGCCGGAGTGCGCTTTGCGCCGCTGTGCGATAATTCTCAGTGTGCGTTAAAAAAAAGGGGTGGGTGGGTTCCCCCGCCAGTTAACGGCGGCGCGGTGATCACTCACGCAAACGTACGCGCACACACACTTCAACTGTCGGACGGTGGAAATGGCTGGGTTTCTGCGTAAGGGGAATTGGAAGGAGTGTGTGTGTGTGTGTGTGTCAGGACAAGTCCGCCATTAAATAAACAATTTGCCATTTAAACAGCGCCACCACGGGAGGGGGCGCGTAATCTGGCCACTGGGAACCCAAGTGTTGCCAAAAAAGCGCTGGGTTTCTTCTGCTTCTTCTTCTTCTCGGTGCTTGTCCACGCCATGCCGCGCGGGCGGGCGTGGAAGAAAAAAAAAAAAAAGCAACACGTCTATTAATCATGCTGGGCGGACGTGGACGCGCCATCCCCACTCCCACACCAGCCCCCTTTGTCTCCTCCGGCCGCAACTTGAGCGCTAAAAGTTTCCCGAGGACGTGCCGTGGAGCAGCGTGGACGGGAGAAGCTCGGAGGGCCGTGGACGGGAACTCTTTCCACGCGCGAAAATAAGAAAATGATCACCACAACGGAAACTTTATCATATTTTTTTTTCCTGTAACTTTTTTTTTTCAATTATATTTATTTCGGATGAGGAAAAAAAAAACACGTTAGTGTTTCGACACGGCACCGACGTGATTCTACCCCACTGATCCGGGTCAGGGGAGCGCGGAACCAAGCCAGGAGTGTGTGTGTGTGTGTGTGTGTGTGTGTGTGTGTGTGTGAGCATGTATGTGTGTGTGTGCGCGGTTGGGTCGTGGGGGGGGGGGGGATGACTGGGTTCACAAACACACCAAACCTCCAGCTTGTGTTTGACCCCATTTTTTCCACTTTTTTTTTTCAATTTGATTTTTAGCTTTCATTTGTGATTTTTTTTTAAATAAATCGGATTTTTCTCCACTAATCCCAGCTCCTTATCGAGCTAAAGAGGCGCGGATTTGTAAATATTGACCAGACGGCTCCGTATCTACCGTGTCGACACTCCAACGGGCTTCTGCTCCCGGCAGATAAGTCAGCTCTTCTTCTGGATGGGTGTCAAATAGTCGCCAATAAAGATAATCCAAAACGTGCACGTTGACTGTCATTTTGTGTCGCCGAACGGTTACTGAGAAACCCACTGAAGGTAGGAATAATACAGTAATAACGTGGTAATACACTGATTATTACAAATATCAACACATGGCGCGTAAACCGCGGGGTCTCTGTTAATGTTTCACAGAGTTTCTCCAACTGTTCCCTGGTTCATGTTGATTTGTCTCCGCGCTGCTGTCAATTCAAATATACTATACTGTCATAAGATAAAGATAAGTGCGATAAACGCGGTTGCCTTTTAAAGTTTACGTGCAAAATGTAATTTAATTTAATTTAATTTAATTTAATTTAATTTAATTTAATTTAATTTAATTTAATTTAATTTAATTTAATTTAATTTAATTTTCACTAAATGTTATTACATGTTATTGTGTTAGATTTTATTTTATTTATTTCGGTTCTTTCATTCTCCGTTTGCAACAACTTTGAAAAACCCTGCAGCAACAAGGTTGTTCCTTCCAGACACACACTCTGACTCGCACTCACTCTCTTGTCACTTGTTTCTTATATATCTGGTTTCCTGCTAGCACTGACATCTTCTATATTTCCATTATGAATGGGTATATACATAAAAATATTTATAGATAAACATATGTTAAGGTTGTACAAAACTGAAGAAAATGTCATTTACCAGCATGATTATTATGTAGATAACAAAAGTCCAACTTAACTTATCAGTCTAAGTGCGTGTTTAACAGATCCAACGCAGCATTTTAGAATATTTTCTGTACATTTTAGAGAAAACGAAGAGTCGGCTACTCACAAGTCATGCTGGGCGCAGTGTTGGGCGTTTTAGCCGGGGGGATCGGTGGGTTTCGGGGTGCCAGAGAGGAGATCTGACCGGCACCGTGCACGACTTCAAATGAAAATAGAGCAGAATATCACGTCTATTTCTGACCCCGGGAGCATTCATTATTCACGCGGTCACGTGAACGGGCGAATTAAAATTTCAGCACGCTGGAAGTGACCTCTATCCGCATTGTATCCGACGACTTTTAAAAACTGTCATTAAACTTTCTCAGGGGCCGAGTGGCATCGGCGTCAGTCGCCCCCCCCACTCCACCCCCTCCCCGTCTCGCACCTGCAGCCTCCTTTAGACGTATTGAACATGGAATAAATGAGCTTTAGCATGAAAATGTACCACGGCGATATGAGCATTTTACGCCATGGGGGGGGTTGTTCTTTCTTCCTTTCCCTTTTTTTTTAACTTTTATTTAATTTACCACCAAACGCTTCTGCTTCCCTTATGCCTCTTGCACAGATAGAGCCATTAGCGCCAAATCATATTAAACTAAATGGCGACGCTAGGAGTCAAGAGTCACAGCTAAGAGTCAAATCTAAACATAGAAATATTTTCCTGTCTTTTTTTTTTGTTTGTTTTTTATGGGGGGGGGGGGGGGGGGGCGAGAGGGCTTTCCACGCCATCTCTGGGGCAAATCTAAAATGAGAAGAAGAAGAAAAAAAAAAAAGAAACCTCTCCGCCGTTTCGGAATTGATGTATCGTCTGAACGCTGAATGCGCGTGGAGGTCAAGAGGTCGCAAGAGGTGCAGCCAGCTGCTGATTGGTCCGAGTCCACCGTGTCCCCTGGCTGAACCCTCTATTGTTTGGATCTAGCAGGTAGTGACCAACAATCACACTCTGGTGCTCCGAGGCTGCAGAGATCTCCTGGTAAACGGCGAGCGACCGGGGTTTTGGGAGCGCGTGTGTGGCCTGGACGACGGCGTGGGATTCCCGTGCAGATACTTCAAGCCTCGGAGACGTACGGCGGCAGCTGATTCGCCCAAACGCGTCTCATCTTTATCCGTGAAAGATCGGGCACGACAGTATGGGTGAATCCGCGGACATGCCAACGCATTCCAGAACAGTGTACACACACACACACACACAAGCACAAATAGTCCTGGAATGGGGGGGCAAGGGTCACATGTTTTCCTTGTTATTTTTTTTTTGGTTTTGTTTTTTTTTTTTTTTTTTTTGGTTTGGTTCTTTTAAATTCCACACTTTTAATAGAATTCCCCCTTTTTTTAAAAAAGAAAAAAAAGAAAAAAAGGTGGTTAAAAATTTGGAATAGACGAATACGGGTGGATGAAAGCTTTCCGATGGTGCCGTCACACACCCATCCACCAAATCAGACCGACATGACGCTCAAACACTAGAATAAATATGAACGGATGTCATATGGAAGTAAATATATGCATATATCACTGAAAGTATATAGTATCCAGAACCAGTGGGCGTGATAAATGAAGCACATGTTTATTTCACAGGGACAGATTCAGTCTGTGCGCTAGGGCCTACATCACCACGGCCATCACTGGGACCAACAAATAAACAAACAAACAAACAAACAAACAAAACAACCGACACACCAACAAAGATTCACAGTTTTTGGAAAAAACAACAGCACGACACGGGGACACGCACTATAGAGGCACGGATGGAACTACAACACCCCCCCCCCACTTTACACACACGCGCACACACACACACACACACACACACACACACACATCCCACGACACTGACAAACATTTAAAAAAAATAGTTAAAAACCCCGGATGACGACATGACTTCCGTGTTGTGCCTTCATAATTGATTTGTCTATGTACATTTTTTTTTTACGCGTGGGTTGGGGTGCCGTGGGGTGGGGCGGGGTGGGGTCAACAATAAAAACCCGACCCACTCATCTTCATCACTTTCAAGTATCGTGGAACTTCTTCTGAGCAGTAACAATGCAAAAATAAAACAATTGAAAAAAAAACATGTAATAATAATAATACAAAAAAAAAAAAAATTAGAAATAAAACCTTCCGTTTCCAACCGTATCGATACATTGATCAGTTCTACGCGCGGGCGCGCGTGTGTGTGTTTGTATGTGATCCTTCTTTCGCAATAATAACAATAATAATAATAATTATAAAACAAATATATGGACTCTTCAGTTGCCGCCATTGTGTTTTCAATGGCGCGTTTTCAAGCTTATATGACCGGGAAAAGGGACGTGGGGAGGGCGTGGAGTGGGGGGGGGGGGCACAAAGGAACACCACGTGTGTGCGTGTGCGTGTACGTGTGATATTGAGAATCGGTCCAAATTCCACTTGTGTTATCGGCCATTTCAGTCTGGGTGGGTGGATGAGTGGGTGGGTGAGTGGGTGGGTGAGTGGGTAGGTCGGGGTCGCTGGGTTCGTGGGTTCCGGTTCGTGCACTATAGGCCCGCCGTGCACGGCGTGGGGACGAGCTGCTGGCCTGGTTTGATCTGCTGCTGCTGCTGCTGCTGCTGCTGCTGCTGCTGATGCTGATGCTGATGCTGGGCCGCCACGGACGAGCCCGACCCGGACCCGGACCCGGACGTGCGGATCTTGGTGTTGGGCAGCTTGTGCTCCTTCTTCCACTTCATCCTCCGGTTCTGGAACCAGATCTTCACCTGGCGCTCGGACAGACACATGGTGTGCGCGATTTCCACACGCCTGCGCCGCGTCAGGTACCGGTTGAAGTGGAACTCCTTCTCCAGCTCCAGAGCCTGCTGGCGGGTGTAGGCGGTGCGGGACCTCTTGGGCACTCCTCCGTTGTAACTGGCATTGACTGTGGTTGTTTTTTTTTTTTTTTGTTTTGTTTTTTTGTTGTTTTTTTTTTTTGCGGGGAGGGGGGGGGACAAAAAAAAAACGCCATTTCCAGGCGTGGAAGAAGGCAGGTGTTACATGCAGCGTTTGAACTAAATCCGAGTGGAGGTGGGTGTGGGGTCAAATAAACACGCCTTTTTTTTTATTATTATTACTATCATTCGAGTCAATTGGATGTGGAATGCGGAAACGGTTAAAATTGTTTTTGTGTTTTGTTTTTTTTTTTCTCTCGTTTTCGGGCCCCCGGGGTTTTTCCGCCGGGGGGATAAAAAACAAACACGCCAACAAAGGCGCCCCCCCACACACACCAGACACACGAACACGGGTGATAAAATTTACGAGGGTCCTTAATTACCGACCCCGCTGCTCGGTACGTCGTAAATCGCCGCGGTTAAGAGCCCCGACGCGCGTCTTGTGCTTATTACACCGTAATAACGGCGTTGTTACCACTCGGCCGTAACTCACCGGTGCTAACGTGGACCTTTTTCATCCATGGATACACCACCGGCTCCTTCCCCTTCGCCAAGCCCGGGTACACCTCGCCGCCGGCCAGCCCGCAGTCCTTGATGCCACTCGCGTCCGGGGCCGCGCCGAGACGCGGCGGAGCGTGGCTCTGCGGGAGCGGCTGCGGCGGCGGCGGCTGCGGCTGCGTGCGGTGCCCGTCCGGGAAGTCGTCGACGGCGGCGGCGGCGACGGCGGGAGGGACGTTACTGTAGTCGTAGCCCGACTCGGCGTAGTTTGACCTCGGGTAGGATGAGTCGTCGTGATGGGGGAAGCCCGGATCCTTCGGCCGCTCGTAGTAGTCCCCGGGGTTGGGGAGGTATCCGCTCTGCTGGTACTCGTCGCACGGCGGGAAGGACGGCTCGATGTAGTTGGAGTTTATCAAGTAGGAACTCATGGTCATTAATTTGGGAAGTGCAACAATACTAATTTTTATCGCGCTGTCGTTTTTCTGATCTCCACAGAACCCTCCTACTCCCCCCTTGTCAAATGTACAAAGTTGCCTGATCACGTGACGAGCGCCACCAATCACGGCGGCTCCTGTGGGCATCATGTAAACAGGAACCAATGGAGAGCGCGGCGCGGGCACCGCCAACGCCGCCAACGCCGAGCGGCTTACGTATGCCTTCGCCTCATTCAATCACGGCGGACGGATAACACCGTGCAAAAAAAAAAAGAAAAAAAAAAATCACCCCACGCCAGCCGTCAAACTTGTTTACCGCAGACAAACTTACAGGGATTTCCAAAAAAAAAAAAAAAAAAAAAATACACCTCCATCCTTCCATCCATCCATCCTTCCATCCATCCTTCCATCCATCCTTCCATCCATCCTTCCATCCATCCTTCCATCCATCCTTCCATCCGCACTGCTTTTGACACAATTAAATCCTCTCCTTCTTCTCCCGGAGCGGATGTGCCAAAGACCGGAAACGCCAAAATAACATAAATGCATCAATAAATAAATAAACACCACCCTTTTTGTTGTGTTATCTCAGATGCCGCACGTCCACGCTCACGGGTGTCCGCGGCTTGAAAAAACGTCTCGTTTGTGTATGGAAACACGCACACACAAGCTCCTTCGCACTTAAGGGGGTTTGCTAAATTGTTATAACTATATAATAAGCAAGCCGAACTCATTTTCTATGTTGTATTGTCTCCCCACGACACGTGGACTGACGCTTAACCGTGTTACGGTGTGTCATCACACCAACACCGAAGGGGACGCTGTGAGCCGTCCGTGGACGTACATCCACGCGACATGCCCACGACAAACACCAGCAAAAAAAAAAAACAACCATCAAACTCAATTAAAAAAAAACGCACTTTTTGCCACTGGCTCCCAATTAATCAGCCAATATTCTAACATCAACATTTCGCCACGCAAATCCGCGCGTCCACGCCACTCCGAGGAGATGACGGTAACAAGACCCCCCCCCCCTTACGTTAATAAGCATAATATGACACATCCCGCTTTATATTAAAACAGAAAGAGCTATAACTAATTTATTACCCCCCTCCCCAGGGTGTTATACACCGTCTTACCGTTCACCTCCGCTCCCGAGATCGGGTCCCTTTTCTCGGCCGTGGCAGCGTCCCTATCCACCCCCCACCCCCCTCTAGGAAGATGCTGACCCCCCCTCCGCCACCACCACGACCCCTGCAAAGACGCTCCTTCGCGTCCTCGTCGACAAGGCCTCTGCAGCGGAGAGCCAGGAGGCCAAACTTCGGATATATTGAAAAGCTTTTCTCCTCTTTCCACACGACCTACCCACCCCCGCGAAACACAGATAACTCTGCCTGACCCCGACGTGACACCGTTTCCATTTTGTTTCTGATTAATCTTGCCCATTGACAGTCTTTGTTAAACAACAAGGCGCCCCACACCACCCAAAACAGCCAACCAACCAACAACCCACCCACGACCCCCCCAGAAAAAAAAGGGGCGACATTTTCATATCTGTTAGACGTGCTGACCCGGGTTTCACCCCGGACTTGGACTTCAGTTGAAGCAGACCTGGACTTTTCTTTTTTTTTCTTGCATGGAGCAGGCTGGGTGGTGTCCAGTTTAAAAAGCCTGATGCATCTGTGAGGAAGGCTCTCTCAACACACACACACACACACACATACACAGACTCGGGGACACACACCGCTTCCAGCATCTCCTCAGCCAGGTACATCCTATTCATTTATTTATTTATTGATATCTTATTATTCAATAATTTATTACTATTCTGTTTATTACTATTCTATCCCTCTACGATCTTTTATTTCTGAATATTTTTTATTTGGCAGCTGGAAAACAAACACACACACACACAGACACACACGCACATTTAAGTCGTCATCACCTTTTCAGTTACTGTAGATGTCAGCTGACTAGCCACCGGCCCGCGGTTACACCCCCCCCCACTCCCACGCCATCCACCCCCCCAGGGCCGAGAGGACCACCTGTAAGTCAAAACATCAACGTGATCCCCTTTTATATATATATATATATATACATATATATATATGTATATATATATATGTGTGAGTGTGTGTGTGTGTGTGTGTGTGTGTGTGTATATATATATATATATATATATCACTCCGTGCGTAGACATAGACCCGGCTATTATCCACTTTACCGCGGGGGTCACCCGTGAGTGAATCACGGCCATCTCCCCGTGACAGTTGCCTCGCTGTGACATTTCTCGTTGTATTTAATTTATTTTATTTTTATACTCCACAGACAGAAGAAGTTGAGGCACGAAGGCCTGAACGCGCCGCGGCTGTGCGTATTTACGCATTTGGCACCCTCAGCGAATGTTACCAAAGGCCAATAGCAGTGCAGTTTAAGAGGAAAAAATATATTTAAAGTGAAAATTAAGGGTCTGGGGGCTGTCGTGCCCACTTGGGGACTGGATTTGCTCCGTCACCGCGCTGGGATGCTCAAGCCCAAGAGCCGGAGTGTTCCGTTTCAGACCTCCTCGCCGTGGAGTGAAGGTCTATTCCAAGCGTATACATCACGCTGACAGCTTACTGTAAATGTGGATGATCAGAGAAAGTGCGCTGCGATGGTGACGGATTGCAGGTGGCTCTTGCAAGGTCTTTCTTCGCCTTTTTTACGCGGGGACGAACGAAAAAAAAAAAACCTCCGCCCCCTGCTGCCCGCCCCGCCATGCCTTCCGCACGACTGCCCGGAATTCCGGCGATAAAACATATTTAATTTCTTTTATGGGAACGCCTGTGTATCGGCAAATAAGATGGAGCGACCCGTATGCAGAGCGCAGAGGACGCACTTGGAATATACATGCATGAAAATAGGGCCATGAAATAAGACGAAATAGCACAAAAGCACCTGTAACTCATCTTGAATACACACATATATGTGTGTGTGTGTGTGCGTGTTCAAAAGCTGCAAAATATTTAGCGCTCGTAAGTCAACCATTATAATAACACCAATAATACAATAATAATTATTATCATGAAAATGGAGATGATGATGATCCTGCTACTACAAATGATAACAATTATAGTATTTCTAATAATAATATTAATAATAATAGTAGCAATAATTATCCATCCATCCACCACTTATCCTGCACTCAAGGTTGCGGGAGGCTATAGTTATAATAATAATAATAATAATAATAATAATAATAATAATAATAATAATAATAATAGTAATATGAGTAAAGAGCAATATGAATGTATTACTTAAACGTCATATTTGATTAGAATTATGATGAAAATTCTTAGAATGGGAATGCTGATTATAATACCAATATACTGCTCCAGCAACCAAACAATATTAGTATAACTAGTAATAGTTGGAGTCTTCTATGGCCATTACTGCTATAATTAATAAATAGTACTATTACTAGTAATACTGATAATGACAAATATTCATAGCACAAGAATTATTCATCCATTCCACGATTCATAACAGGTGGAGTGATCCTTCTTTTCTGGGGGGTTGGGGTGTAACACGACAATTTTGTTCGTTTCCTTGTGACTTCTTCATGCGTTTTGCTTTAACGGCGGTTTGTTTTGGATATTGTTTTGGATTTTTCCTGCCGCCGTTTGTCGCAGCTCCACCGAATAACGATAATAAAATATAACAAATTGATTTTTTTTGCCCCCCTCCTCTTCTCTTTGTCAGAAAACAATAAAAAAAAGAAAGAAAACATCTGTGCCATTTCGGTTTTCTTCTCCATTCAGCTGATCAGGGAGAGAAAATGTTTTAAGGGGATGGTGGTGGTGGTGGTGGGGGGTTCATGGGCTGCGGGGCCTCCCCATCACCCCCGTGACCGGGTCGAGGGTATCAATCCTCAAAATGCAAATGTCCCCCCCCTCCTTAAAACATATCCAATGCGATTTATTCAAAGGAAATTCACCAATCAACCGCCCCTAATAAAACGCCAGACACTCACTCTTGTTGCCAAGGGGGACGGATGGGTGTGTATGAGTGGTGTGTGTGTGTGTGTGAGAGAGAGAGAGAGAGAGAGAGAGAGCAAAGGGGAGGGGACCCCCCCCCCCCCAGAAAAAAAAGGTCACCGCGCTTCCAGGGTTCACCTGGAGTGCACACCGCGACATATGTAACTCCAAGCCATTCCGTCTTTTGTGCGCGGAGTCAAGATCGCCATTCTGAGGCTGGCACCGTGCGCGGAGGGGGACAGATGACTGGGGGGTTCAACTTTTGACCCCTACCACCACAACCACCTTCCCTCTCCCTCTTCCCCACCCTCACGACAGATCATTTTCCACAAATGTCATAATTACTAAAGGAAATAACAAAAAAAAGACGTGATATCCTTCCGCCACGGAGTGTAGTCCCACAACCGCACCCGCGTCAAGACTAATTGTGCTATGAAATATGCAAATAAGTCAACCGTAACTTGCAGGAGCGCGCACACACAGATACTCCTCATACATGTGCGTGTGTGTGGCCCTGCGTGTACTCGCCGCCGGTGAACTTGGCCCTAAAGCGGGCTCTGCTGGCGGCTCCGGGAGGATGCAGATTCCTCCGCGGGCGCGCCGTGGCTGACCTGCGGATGAACCCGCCGCAGCGCGTCCTGGCGCGGCGCCGCGCGGAGCATCGGCGAAATTACCCCGTCAAGGATGGCGGGTAGTTGGGGTGTGTGTGTGTGTGTGTCATTTTCATTTTCAAATAGCCACTCTCGATTTGTTTGTGCTTTTAAACAGGTCGGCGTGTGCGTATGCGTGTGTGTGTGAGCCGCAAGAGGTGGTGCAGCTCCCATTCCGCTGCACCACCTTGAAGGCTGAAGCGGGCCTTTTCTCTTCACTGGAACTTATTTTTTGAGGTGTGTGTGTGTGTGTGTGTGTATACATGACCTCAACCCTTAGCCACACACAAACACACACACCACCAATGGATTTATCAATAATTCTGGAAACAGGTGGGACCCCCACCACCACCTTACACCCCAATGTATATATCTATACTATATATGTACCATCCCCACCTGTGTGTGTGTGTGTGTGTGTGTGTGTGTGAGTGTGTTGTTCCTGTTCTGTTTACCCTCAAGAAAACAGCTAACATTTGAGTCTCATCATCCTCTTCATCATCAACAAATAACCCCCCTCCCCAATAAAGTTATCATCTCAAGACAGGAAACACACACGTACACACACATACACACACACATACACACAGACACAAACGTTTTTTTCTGGCCCGTGGTCTGCGAGACCTCTTGGAGAACCGTGGGCGGAAATGAACACGGACAGATAATTACCCCCTCACACACACTCACACACACACACTCACACACACACATGTAGAAACGGATTATGAGTTCCGCGCGCAGATGGAGGGGAAACAAGTTAGGACAGGGTGGAAGTGGAGGAAGCAATTAAAATGAAGCCGGACCCTGCGCAGCATCTGCATCTGCCCGGGCTAATGGGGGCGGATGGAGACCAGCAACAACAACAACAACAACAACAACAACAACAACAAAAACAACAACAACAGCAACAAGAGCAACAACCAGGAGGTTGGTCATGAGACTCACCCGGAGACGAGGCGCACATTCCGGGGCCGTGTTTCTTTTTTTTTCGGTTGTTTTTTTTTTTAGGTTCCGGTGCTCACCGGGAATTAAAAAAAAGTAAGCAAAAAATTGAAAAAAAAAATAAAGTTAAGTAACCAGCGATCGTTGAAGTGACGCCGGGAGCCGCAGGAGGAAGAGTCAGACGCAGCCTCTTCGTCGGTGCGATTATATGTTAGGTGGAATATACTGTCAACTCCCCAAAACCATAAAACTTACTTTAATGGCCACCACGTGACCGTTTATGGCCAGTGAGCCTATCTGGACGCGCTCCGGATGATTTTTACGATCTAATTCATAGACGACACACACACACACACACTCACACACACACCATACCCCCTGCCCCATTCATTTAGTGCCCAAATGTCAAAGAGCCAGGGTGGTGGGTGCTAATAAAGTTTATGGTGTGTATTTGTGCGTGTGTGTGTGTGTGTGTGTGTGTGTGTAAGTAGCTGAGCCAGCCATTCCAAGTAACCCCTCCACACACACACACTCACACAGATCAACAGGCTGGTGAGTAAAACAAGATGCTTTTGTTTATTAACATAAGAGTGGAAGGGGGACCTGTTGGTTTTTCTGGGCCCTTTTTTGGCAACCTTTTTACACATTTCAAATAAAAAGGAGACGCGCGTCACCATTCCAGTAGAAAGTTTTATTATCATTTTCATCAGCAACACTGTTATAATTATGTTATTAACTTCCAGTCTTTTTTTTTTTACAAAAAAAAAAAAAAAAAAATTTACAAACCAAAAAATAAGAATAAAAATGAGAAGCTCATCACAACATGGGGATGGGGCTTTACATGAAGGAGAGATTCCACAGCGTGGGGAGATTTCCACGCAGGACGAGGGTGCTAGTAGAGGGAGTGTGTTAGGAGGGGATTACTAAAATGTTATTACACCCAGGTGGACAACGAAGCCCCTGCGGGAAACACTTATACAAGGCACAGCTATACTGTACAGAAGGTCCATATACACCTCCACGATGCCCGCGTGCACACACACATACACATACACACATACTCATACATACGCACACAAACACACAGCATAATAGCAATAATACACTTTTCTTAGTCTACTTTTGGAAGCAAGTTGTGTGAAACAACAAACAAATAAATACATAGATAGGCAGCGCATACACGGGGAACGCTAAACAACAACATTCTGCTTATTATGGTTTGCATTCGACAAAAAAAAATCATCTCACTGGAATTATCTGCGGAGCATTTCAGGCTTTTTTTTATTATCATTATCATAATTATTTTCAATCTTGAACAAAGAAATAATTTAACAAATACCTCATTTTTCTCTCCTTCTTCTAAATCTAGACAGAACTGTACATAATGTGTGTGTGTCTGTTTATGATTTTTTTTTTTTAATTTAAACTCGCATAGGCCTTATGCATATATGACATAGAAAGGAAATAACATTGAGCAATACATAAAGTGGACTGGGAAGGGAGGGCGGATGATGGGGGGGGGGGGTCTCTGCGCCTCAAGGTTTATGAGAAGTCCCTATGCCAAACATCTTTCTTTTAATTTTTTTTGTCTTCTAAGGATGATGATGATGATGAGGTGGAGGTGGAGGTGGAGGAGGTATCAGGGCCTGTAGCCCCCCCCGCCGGCCGCGGCCATGCTCATGCTCTTCAGCTTGTTGTCCTTCTTCCACTTCATCCTGCGGTTCTGGAACCAGATTTTGATCTGTCTCTCCGAGAGGCAGAGGGCGTGGGCGATCTCGATCCTCCGCCTGCGGGTCAGGTACCGGTTGAAGTGGAACTCCTTCTCCAGCTCCAGGGTCTGGTACCGGGTGTAAGCAGTCCTGGCTCTCTTGCCCTCCGGTCCGGACAAATCTTGACGTGGTGGGTGGGTTTTTGTGGGGGGACACACACGTGTGGAGGGAGGAGGGGGGCGTTAACATTAATAAGAAGAATCCACTGTGATTTTATTGATATTTCTGTTTTTTTGGAGCGGCTTTGCAAGACTTTGACCGTGAATGTGCCAAAAAGAAAAACGCGCGTTGACGCGCCAATAATTCCTCCCTTTCCAGATGTATACGGCCATGACAGTGGTTTTATTTATTTCCAAACATTTGTATTTATTTTGTCTTTTGTTTATTTTTGCTTTTTGGAGTGGTTTGCAAGACTTTGACCTTAAATATTAAAAAAAAGACGCGTGTTTTACATCCAGATTGGCACGGTGCGCTTGACGCAAGAATAAAATCGATACATATAACCCTTTACAGATTGAAGCTGTCATGTGGATGGATCCATTTATTTTTATTTTTTAAAGTCAGCTGTAAGATCCGTGCTCACCGTGAAAAAACTTTATTTTGTCTCTTTTATTTGATTTATTTATTTTTTGGAGCGGGTTGCAAGACTTTGACCGTAAATATGATAAAAAACGCGCGTTTGACGCCCATATTTCCACGCTGCGCTCCTCCACGCACGAATCACCTTTCACGGACTCACGCTGTCATCTGAATAGAATGATTTATTTTTTTTATATTTTCTGTCAGTCAGCTGTCAAATCCGCGCCACGCGTGGAGAAAAAGTTGTTTTTTCCCTTTTTGGTGTATTGGGGAGCGGGGTTGCAAGACCGTAAATATTGTACGCAACGCGCGTTTTCTATCCAAATAACGACGCAAATAACCCACTACAGACTAAGCAGTCGTGTTTTTTTGAATTTTTGTTCGTCAGCTGTCAAATCGGGGCCCCGTGTGGGAAAAGTTTTTCATTTTTTGTAGGCGCAAGAGAGGGCTTTACCATGGCTGATGTGGAGCTTCCTCATCCACGGGTAGATCTGAGGCTGCGTGGCGTCGGTGGTGTTCTGTGGGGTCGCCGGTGCGCTTCCCGCGGCGGCTTTCTCCACCTCCCCCTGCACCACCTCCTCCTCCTCCTCCTCTTCTTCTTCCTCCCCCACCTCCTCCGCGGCTTTGGACGCGCACCCACGACCGAGGAGCATCGCCGGGCCCGCCGCGGAGTTCTTCGCGGCTCGGTGCCGCGACTCGTCCACGCGTGACGAGCCGCCGGCCGACACCGGAAGGGGCGACGCGCCGGCGGACTGCGCGTATCTCACCGCCTCCGCCGAGGGGGCCGCCGCCGCCGCCGCCGCCGGGTGATTCGGGGAGTAGCCGGCCGTCCGCTCGCCCACAAAGTGTCCGGCGCCGGCCCGCCCGACCGTCAGGTCCATGCCGTTGTAGCCATAGCCGTACCTACCGGCGTGCACGGCCGCCGGTTCCCGGTACTGCTCGTTCCCCGAGCCGTGATCCCCGTAATTATGCAACTGGAAGTCCGCGCCATTCGGATAGCGACCGCAGAATGAGTTCACGAAATAAGAGCTCATTTGTTGAAAGTCCGCCTGCGCCCTTTTCTCTAACCCCCTTTTTAATTGTTATTTCTCTCAAAAAAGAAATAATGGCATTTAAAAAAAAATCACAAAACCCCCTCGGTGCGCTTGATTTGTGACTCTTGCGCGTTTCGCGCGTCCTAGAGCACCCCGGCGCACAATTTATGATGAATTATGGAAATGAGCAGGGGGGGGACATGGACTTGATTCTCTCCTACGTAGGCGCCCAAATATGGGGGTACGGCGGGGAATCACGTGCTTTTGTTGACCAGTCGTAAATCCTGCTCGGTGACCTCCGGAGGTAAAGTCGTGCGCGTCGGGCGGGGTATGGAGGGATAGGGAAAAAAAAAAAAAAAAAAAAAGCTGGGTGGAGGACGCGCGCCTCCGTGCGCTCCTCGGGGCCCGGTTCCAAAAAAAAAAAAAAAAACCCGCCTTCTCCTGCTTTTTTTTTTTTTTTTTTTTTTTTTTTTGCTTTTTTTTTTGGGTTGTCGTGGTGCGCCATCCTCTGGCGCAAACGTTGCACTGTCTGTCTGCGACTCCAAGCGGGGGTCATTCGGAGGTTAACGACCATTGCGGCAAAAAAAAAAAAAAAAAATACAGAGCGGCTGCGAATCAATACGCCGGGTGGCTGCGGAAGGATACACCGCGGGAATGATGCCGTCACAATATGCGTGATGCGATGGGATTTTTAAAAAAATAGTCCGTTGGATTAAAATCTTATTGAACAGGGATACACCTCCCTGACACACACACACATTTTATTTAAATCATTGTGCAAAATAAACGTTAACTGTAAACCTCGAGTTTATTACACGCAAAGGTGTGCTACATTTAGAGAAAGTGTGTGGGTGTGTGTGTGTGATCGCACATTTGCGAGTCGGATTTGGACGCTCACTGAATGTCGATATCCCTCAATGCACACGCATACAAGCGCGTACACACACTTAAATCACAATGAGATTATTGCATTTTCCTTAAATACAAGACGCGTGTACGCGCCTGTGTGTGTGAGCCATTGCGATCGCTCCTTCACTGGCGTGCTGGTGCCAAACGATGGATTCACGAGCTTTTTTATTGTGCATTTTCAACCTTATTATTTCGTTCCCACGAAGTATTGCATGGGAAAAAATGAAAATAATAATTGAAAAATAAAGAAAAAAAACAACAGAGTTTCGGACGTATAAGTAAAATGCACGAATAGGTATATTGGATTGTCATTAATTTTAGTTTGCGTGTGTGTGTGTGTTTGTGGGGAGTACGTGAAATTAAGACAGCAAAAGTGACATCATGGCTTTTTTAAAGGGGTATTTATTGTCTCATAATCCATTTACCTCGTAATAAAGTATCTCTCTAACTCCAATATCAACCGTGGTCGCTCCCCGCGTCCGCGTCCGCGTTACCAAACACCGGTAAAACATTAAATTAAAAAAATCATCAAGAATGGAACCCCCACGCAGCCCTTAATATAGACCCTCTGTTTCCCACCTTGTGGAATTTTTATGGCTCCCTTTCTCACTATCTGGAGGGCACAGACGCGTTCCGCGGCGTGCACAAGCCCGGTCCTGCGCCACTGACAAAAACAACCAGCCATATATATCATACATATACAATTTCGGGTATGCGTTGCCCCTTTGTTCAACCGAGAGCCCCCAGAAGGCGAGATCCGTGCTGCTGCCGGGGCCCGCAACCCAAAAAGGAGTTGGGGGGGGGGGAACAGCTGATTTATGGCCGGGCCAATGGCAACAAAGTTCCCACGAAAATCATTACCCCTGAAATGGAGTCGAGGACACACCCAGGGAACTAAATAAGGAAGGGGGGGGTCGTTCACACACTTACACTCCTGAGGTGTGTGAGCGAGTACAAACGCATGTCAAGTTGTGTGTTATAAAGTCATTATAACGCATTCATGATGCGTTTTTCCAACCAGACCCCCTTGATAATAAACCGGAAGGACACTGCGGAGAGACGGGCGTTTAGCCGCTCTCACATCGCGATATCTCGGGCGGGATTTCCGTCATCCTCATATATATATTTATCTATATATTCTATATTTATAAATGTATTACCACATACGTCAGAGAGGTCAACATGCACAGATAGTGGCAAATAAGCGAAACAATTTGCACAAATATATTCACAGATCAGTGTTATTAAAGTGTCACCACAAGGTCATACGCAATATGTGATTACGCAACGCCACATGTGGGATCAATGAGTGGATGGATTAATGAATGGGTGAATTCAGCACGGACACGTTTGGATCGTGTCATGTCGTGGATAAAAAAGGGCCTCGCAGCCGGCAAGCGCCCACGGGGAGGCTGAGGGAGAAGCGGGCGCTGCCCCGGTGCTCCCACTGGAGGGCGTCAAAGCGCAGAGCCGCTCAGCCGCCACCCCGGCAGAAACACAACAACAACAACAACAACCAAAACAACAAATGCGGCATTGACAGCTCGCTCACAGCACGGGGATGCATGCCAAAACATACGCAAACACACACACGCAACTGTGCGATGCACGCCCGTCATCCATCCATTCATCCATCCATCCATCAATCCATCCATCCATCCAGCCAGCCAGCCAGCCAGCCAGCTAAAGCGCAGCTGGAGCCCGGTTCGGGCGCACAAATGCGCCCTTTGTGACAAATAACTTCACTCACGCACCCGCATCCTCTCTCTCTCACACGCACACGTTGGATTCGGGTGTCTTACCTTTGCGGAGGTGGAGGTGGAGGTGGAGGGTCAGGCGGACAGGTGCGGTGGCCGAAGTCTCCGGCGGCGGGGTGTCCGGACGGAAATCCACGGGGGGCGGTTTGGGTGTCGGGGTCCCCCCGGGGTGAGGTGAGGTGGGGGTGGGGGGGAACCGGGGGATCCTTCCGCTCATCCAATCACACGTACTATCCGATCGCGTATCGACAAACATAGCTGAACTCCGAGTGGAGGGGATAAAAATAATAATCGATAAAAATAATACTTGTAATTATATGAATAAGAGACGTGAGCAGGTTTGCGGCGCGGCCGGTTCGAGCCCGAGAGCCTTAAATGAATGGCTGTTCCATCCCGCTATTGGAAATGATATATATAAAGAAAAAAGTTCATGTTCACGGGTTGTCAACCACGTGACCGGCCGCGGGCCAATCGCAGGCGAGGACGCGTCGTAAAGTTGGAATGGCCGCGTTGTAAATTTTCATAAACAGCAACGGATTTACGAGCGGGCCCGCCGGAGGGGGTTTGGAGGCGCCATCTTGCTGAGGGGGAAAAAAATAAAGAAAAAACGCGCCGTGCGTAAAAGCTTTCCGTCGCCTCCCTGCGGAATGCGTCTCTCCAATCGCGCGGCGCGGCGGTGTGACGTCACCCACTGAGCACCGGATGCAAACAAACTGCCTGGAAGCTATTCAGTATCATTTTTTTAATTCCATTACTCACTGTGATAAGATAAGATAAGATAAGATAATAACACTTTATCGATTCCCATCGGGGAAATTCTTTAATGCTGCTATTTTTTTAACTAAAAAATACAAATATATATAGCCATATAAATCTCTTTTTACGCATCGCTTTACCCGCTGAGAGACGCGATTGAATTCAATGGTGTCACGTTGGACGCTATAATAATAATAATAATAATAATAATAATAATAATAATAATAATAATAATAATAAATATAATTATCCTTTGTGAGCGACGTGATGGCGTCATAATTGCCAAAATAAAATAAAAATTTAACTTCACTAAACAAGTCACCAAACAAAGTAGGGTGCGTTTTTACGCACGACGCTAAAAACCTCTCGCTTTTGGAGTATATGGTCCTTAAATCCGGAAGTGACGCAGTAGGCTCGTGGATATGAATAAGTATAGATTTTAATACCGAATTGTCTTCTTATTTGGTTTTCGTGACCCAAAAACGTCGAGGTCATTTGCGCGTAATTGTGCCATAATTGTGCGCGCTAAGTGAGCACACGGGTCTATATATTACGTTAAATAACCATCTTTTCCGTTACATTTTAACTGTTTCCGCTTCCGAACAGCCCCCTTCTCTCCCACACCATCCTGGACGGTTCAGGAACCAGGGTCTCTGCACCCTGCGTGGGCGTGGGTGTGGGGTTCAGGGGCTGAACTGGGGTGGTCCTCCTTCTCCAGCCAGCTCCGGCTTCTGGTAAGGTGAAGAAG
The DNA here is from genome assembly GCF_037954325.1 of Fistularia commersonii. Taxonomy (NCBI): domain Eukaryota; kingdom Metazoa; phylum Chordata; class Actinopteri; order Syngnathiformes; family Fistulariidae; genus Fistularia; species Fistularia commersonii. The sequence goes on from NC_141307.1 coordinate 11,259,717, forward strand.
GGGGTTAGGGGTGGGGGTAATGTGATAATGAGCAGCGGTTCTTTTTATATTACACACACACACACTCACACACACAAACACACACACACACTTTAATGGAGCTTTGCCACTTTTACGTACACAGGTGGAGACAAAGTACCAATTTTCTTTTTTTTTTATTCGTTTTTTCTATTCGTTTGTCTAAACCCAAACCCAAATTTATCTGATCGGGCGATACCGGTGCGTATCGATCTGAGCCTGAGGGCATACACACATAAACACATGTATATATATATATATATATGTGTGTGTGTGTGTGTGTGTGTGTGTGTGTGTGTGTGTGTGTGTGTGTGTGTGTGTGTGTGTGTGTGAGTCAGAGAGAGTGCAGACCCAATTAGAAAAGGCTGCAGAGAGCAGCAGACCTGATTTACACAAC